>NC_045150.1:13729619-13819513 GCF_008831285.2 Nymphaea colorata
AAGGGATTGAAATCATAAGTTTGTAAGACTGCGAATGAGATTTAAAACATTCATTTGATGACCTACAGTTAATCAATGATTTTAACATTTTATTGCATTTGTACTGATTGATTTAAAAATTGAAATCCCAATTTGAATGAATACGAATGAGATTTAAGCATTCATTTCATCCCTTATATTCAATGCAATGAGTTAAACATGTTGTTACGTTTATACTGAATGAATAAAGGGATTGAAACAACAAGTTCGCATAAATATGAACCAGATTTAAGTCATTCATTTGCTTCCTTATAGTTAATCAAGTGCGATCAGCTTGTTGTCTCATTCACATTGATTGGCTTAGGGGATTAAAATCAGAAATTTACGTGACTACAATTGGGTTTCATACATTCATTTGATCTTTTGTAGTGAATTCAAAGATTTAAACTTGTTATTTCTATATCGAACTATTTAAATGATTGAAATCGTAAGTTCATTAGAACGCCAATAAGATTTAACCGTTCATGTACTCTCTCATAATTAGTCCAATGAGTTGAATTTGTTATTTGATACTTATAGAAAACCAAATGACTACAACTGTTGTTACATCCATATTACGTGATTTAAGGGGTGGATTTAAATCACAAGTTCATATGAACGCAATTGTTTAAGCCATAATTTCATCCAATGAAGTTAATCCAACGGGTTGAACATGTTCCATTTACATTTAATGATTTAAGGGTTGCAATCACAAGCTTACAAGACTATGAATAAGATTTCGAACCTTCATTTGATCACCTATAGTTGATCGAATGAGTTTCACATTTCATTTTGTTTGCATTGGCTGATTTAAGAAATTGAAATCGCAAGTTTGAATGAAAGGGATTGCGATTAAAGCGTCCATTTGATCCCTTATTGTTAATGCAACGAGTTAAACAAGTTGTTACGTTTATACTGAATGATATTGGGGATTGAAACAACAAGTTCGTATAAATATTAATGAGATTTAAGTCATTCATTTGCTCCCTTATAGTTAATAAAGTGGGATCGACTTGTTGTTTCATTCATATTGATTGGCTTAGGGGATTAAAATCACAAATTTGCCTAACTACAATTGGGATTTAAGACATTCATTTGATCTTTTATAGTGAATTCAAAGATTTAAACTTGTTATTTCTACATCAAACGATTTAAACGATTGAAATCAAAAGTTCGTTCGAATGCCAATGAGATTTAACCGTTCATTACTCCAAATCCAATGAGTTGAACTTATTCTTTGATACTTATAGTTAATCGAATGAGTATGACTTGTTGTTACATCTATATTTCGTTATTTAACGGGTGGATTTAAATCACAAGTCGATATGAACAAATTGTTGAAGCCATTCCTTTCATCATTTGAAATCTAACACTTTAAACAAGTTATTCGATCCCTCACAGTTAATCCAACGAGTTTCAATCGTCCTTACATCCACTTTGATAGATTAAAGGAATGGAAATCATAGGTTAACGTGAAGAGGAATGCAACTTAAGCCATTCATTTCATCACTTATAGCAAATCCAATGAGTTAAACAGGTTACATTTATATTTATTGGTTTAAGGGATTGAAATTATAAGTTTGAAGACTGCGAATGAGATTTAAAACCTTCAATTGATCACCTACAGTTAATCAATGATTTTTACATTTTATTGCATTTGTACTGATTGATTTAAGAAATTGAAATCCCAAGTTTGAATGAATACGAATGAGATTTAAGCATTCATTTCATCCCTTATATTCAATGCAATGAGTTAAACATGTTGTTACGTTTATACTGAATGAATAAAGGGATTGAAACAACAAGTTCGCATAAATACGAACCAGATTTAAGTCATTCATTTGCTTCCTTATAGTTAATCAAGTGGGACCAGCTTGTTGTTTCATTCACATTGATTGGCTAAGGGGATTAAAATCACAAATTTACATAACTACAAATGGGATTTAAGGCATTCATTTGATCTTTTTACAGAATTCAAAAATTTAAACTTTTTATTTCTACATAGAATGATTTAAGGGATTGAAATCATAAGTTTGTAAGACTGCGAATGAGATTTAAAACATTCATTTGATCACCTGATTTTAACATTTTATTACATTTGTATTGATTGATTTAAGAAATTGAAATCCCAAGTGTGAATGAATAGGAATGAGATTTAAGCATTCATTTCATCCCTTATATTCAATGCAATGAGTTAAACATGTTGTTACGTTTATACTGAATGAATAAAGGATTGAAACAATAAGTTCGCATAAATATAAGTAAGATTTAAGTCATTCATTTGCTCTCTTATAGTTAATCAAGTGGGACCAGCTTGTTTTTTCATTCACATTGATTGGCTAAGGGATTAAAATCACAAATTTACGTAACTACAAATGGGATTTAAGGCATTCATTTGATCTTTTTTACAGAATTCAAAGATTTAAACTTGTTATTTCTATATCGAATGATTTAAACGATTGAAATCATAAGTTCGTTCGAATGCCAATGAGATTTAACCATTAATTTACTCCCTTAGAGTAAATCCAATGAGTTGAACTTGTTCTTTGACACTTATAGTTAATCGAATGAGTATGACTTGTTGTTGCATCTATATTTCGTTATTTAACGGGTGGATTTAAATCACAAGTCGATATGAACACAATTGTTGAAGCCAATCCTTTCATCATTTGAAATCCAACACATTAAACAAGTTATTCGATCCCTCATAGTTAATCCAACGAGTTTCAATCGTTCTTACACCTACATTGATTGATTAAAGGAATGAAATCATAGGTTCA
Organism: Nymphaea colorata; assembly: GCF_008831285.2. Classification (NCBI taxonomy): domain Eukaryota; kingdom Viridiplantae; phylum Streptophyta; class Magnoliopsida; order Nymphaeales; family Nymphaeaceae; genus Nymphaea; species Nymphaea colorata. The sequence goes on from NC_045150.1 coordinate 13,732,418, forward strand.
CATGAATAGGAATGAAACTTAAACCATTTATTTCATCACTTATAGCAAATCCAACGAGTTAAACTGGTTACATTTATATTTAATGACTTAAGGGATTGAAATCATAAGTTTGTAAGACTGCGAATGAGATTTAAAACATTCATTTGATGACCTACAGTTAATCCAATGATTTTAACATTTTATTGCATTTGTACTGATTGATTTAAAAAATTGAAATCCCAAATTTGAATGAATACGAATGAGATTTAAGCATTCATTTCATCCCTTATATTCAATGCAATGAGTTAAACATGTTGTTACGTTTATACTGAATGAATAAAGGGATTGAAATAACAAGTTCGCATAAATATGAACCAGATTTAAGTCATTCATTTGCTTCCTTATAGTTAATCAAGTGCGATCAGCTTGTTGTCTCATTCACATTGATTGGCTTAGGGGATTAAAATCACAAATTTACGTGACTACAATTGGGTTTAATACATTCATTTGATCTTTTGTAGTGAATTCAAAGATTTAAACTTGTTATTTCTATATCGAACTATTTAAATGATTGAAATCGTAAGTTCATTGAACGCCAATAAGATTTAACCGTTCATGTACTCTCTCATAATTAGTCCAATGAGTTGAATTTGTTATTTGATACTTATAGAAAACCAAATGACTACAACTTGTTGTTACATCCATATTACGTGATTTAAGGGGTGGATTTAAATCACAAGTTCATATGAACGCAATTGGTTTAAGCCATAATTTCATCAATGAAGTTAATCCAACGGGTTGAACATGTTCCATTTACATTTAATGATTTAAGGGTTGCAATCACAAGCTTACAAGACTATGAATAAGATTTCGAACCTTCATTTGATCACCTATAGTTGATCGAATGAGTTTCACATTTCATTTTGTTTGCATTGGCTGATTTAAGAAATTGAAATCGCAAGTTTGAATGAAAGGGATTGCGATTAAAGCGTCCATTTGATCCCTTATTGTTAATGCAACGAGTTAAACAAGTTGTTACGTTTATACTGAATGATATTGGGGATTGAAACAACAAGTTCGTATAAATATTAATGAGATTTAAGTCATTCATTTGCTCCCTTATAGTTAATAAAGTGGGATCGACTTGTGTTTCATTCATATTGATTGGCTTAGGGGATTAAAATCACAAATATTGCCTAACTACAATTGGGATTTAAGACATTCATTTGATCTTTTGTAGTGAATTCAAAGATTTAAACTTGTTATTTCTACATCAAACGATTTAAACGATTGAAATCAAAAGTTCGTTCGAATGCCAATGAGATTTAACCGTTCATTTACTCCAAATCCAATGAGTTGAACTTGTTCTTTGATACTTATAGTTAATCGAATGAGTATGACTTGTTGTTACATCTATATTTCGTTATTTAACGGGTGGATTTAAATCACAAGTCGATATGAACATAATTGTTGAAGCCATTCCTTTCATCATTTGAAATCCAACACTTTAAACAAGTTATTCGATCCCTCACAGTTAATCCAACGAGTTTCAATCGTCCTTACATCCACTTTGATAGATTAAAGGAACGGAAATCATAGGTTAACGTGAACAGGAATGCAACTTAAGCCATTCATTTCATCACTTATAGCAAATCCAACGAGTTAAATAGGTTACATTTATATTTATGGTTTAAGGGATTGAAATTATAAGTTTGAAAGACTGCGAATGAGATTTAAAACCTTCAATTGATCACCTACAGTTAATCCAATGATTTTTACATTTTATTGCATTTGTACTGATTGATTTAGAAATTGAAATCACAAGTTTGAATGAATACAGATGAAATTTAAGCATTCATTTCATCCCTTCTAGTCAATGCAATGAGTTAAACATGTTGTTACGTTTATACTGAATGAGTAAAGGTATTGAAACAACAAGTTCGTATAAATATAAATGAGATTTAAGTCATTATTTGCTCTCTTATAGTTAATCAAGTGGGACCAGCTTGTTGTTTCATTCACATTGATTGGCTAAGGGGATTAAAATCACAAATTTACATAACTACAAATGGGATTTAAGGCATTCATTTGATCTTTTTACAGAATTCAAAGATTTAAACTTTTTATTTCTACATAGAATGATTTAAACGATTGAAATCATAAGTTCGTTCGAATGCCAATGAGATTTAACCGTTAATTTACTCCCTTAGAGTAAATCCAATGAGTTGAACTTGTTCTTTGATACTTATAGTTAATCGAATGAGTATGACTTGTTGTTACATCCATATTTCGTTATTTAACGGGTGGATTTAAATCACAAGTCGATATGAACACAATTGTTGAAGCCAATCCTTTCATCATTTAAAATCCAACGCATTAAACAAGTTATTCGATCCCTCACAGTTAATCCAACGAGTTTCAATCGTCCTTACATCTACATTGATTGATTAAAGGAATGGAAATCATAGGTTCACGTGAATAGGAATGGAACTTAAGCCATTTATTTCATCAATTATAGCAAATCCAACGAGTTAAACTGGTTACATTTATATTAATGATTTAAGGGATTGGAAATCATAAGTTTGTAAGACTGCGAATGAGATTTAAAACATTCATTGATCACCTACAGTTAATCGAATGATTTTAAACATTTTATTGCATTTGTGCTGATTGATTTAAGAAATTGAAATCCCAAGTTTGAATGAATACGAATGAGATTTAAGCATTCATTTCATCCATTATATTCAATGATATGAGTTAAACATGTTGTTACGTCTATACTGAATGAGTAAATGGATTGAAACAACAAGTTCAAATAAATATGAACCAGATTTAAGTCATTCATTTGCTTCCTTATAGTTAATCAAGTGGGATCAGCTTGTTGTCTCATTCACATTGATTGGCTTAGGGGATTAAAATCACAGATTTACGTGACTACAATTGGGTTTAATACATTCATTTGATCTTTTGTAGTGAATTCAAAGATTTAAACTTCTTATTTTCTATATCGAACGATTTAAATGATTGAAATCGTAAGTTCATTTGAACACTAGTAAGATTTAACCGTTCATGTACTCCCTCTTAGTTAGTCCAATGAGTTGAATTTTTTTATTTGATATTATAGAAAACCGAATGACTACAACTTGTTGTTACATCCATATTAGTGATTTGAGGGGTGGATTTAAATCACAAGTTCATATGAACGCATTGTTTAAGCCATTCTTTCATCAGATGAAGTTAATCCAATGGGTTGAATATGTTCCATTTACATTTAATGATTTAAGGGATTGCAATCACAAGCTTACAAGACTATGAATAAGATTTCGATCTTCATTTGATCACCTATAGTTGGTCGAATGAGTTTCACATTTCATTTTGTTTGCATTGGCTGATTTAAGAAATTGAAATCGCAAGTTCGAATGAAAGGGAATGCGATTAAAGCGTCCATTTGATCCATTATTGTTAATGCAACGAGTTAAACAAGTTGTTACGTTTATACTGAATGATTTTGGGGATTGAAACAAACAAGTTCGTATAAATATTAATGAGATTTAAGTCATTCATTTGCTCCCTATAAAGTGGGATCGACTAGTCGTTTCATTCATATTGATTGGCTTAGGGGATTAAAATCACAAATTTGCGTGACTACAAATGGGATTTAAGACATTCATTTGATCTTTTGTAGTGAATTCAAAGATTTAAACTTGTTATTTCTACATCAAACGATTTAAACGATTGAAATCAAAGTTCGTTCGAATGCCAGTGAGATTTAACCGTTCATTTACTCCAAATCCAATGAGTTAAACTTGTTCTTTGATACTTATAGTTAATCGAATGAGTATGACTTGTTGTTACATCTATATTTCGTTATTTAAGGGTGGACTTAAATCACAAGTCGATATGAACACAATTGTTGAAGCCATGCCTTTCATCATTTGAAATCCAACACATTAAACAAGTTATTCGATCCCTCACAGTTAATCCTACGAGTTTCAATCGTCCTTACATCTACATTGATTGATTAAAGGAATGGAAATCATAGGTTCACGTGAATAGGAATGGAACTTAATCCATTTATTTCATCACTTATAGCAAATCCAACGAGTTAAACTGGTTACATTTATATTTAATGATTTAAGGGATTGAAATCATAAGTTTGTAAGACTGTGAATGAGATTTAAAACATTCATTTGATCACCTACAGTTAATCGAATGATTTTAACATTTTATTGCATTTGTAGTGATTGATTTAAGAAATTGAAATCCCAAGTTTGAATGAATACGAATGAGATTTAAGCATTCATTTTATCCCATATATTCAATGCAATGAGTTAAACATGTTGTTACTTTTATACTGAATGAATAAAGGGATTGAAACAACAAGTTTGCATAAATATGAACCAGATTTAAGTCATTCATTTCCTTCCTTATAGTTAATCAAGTGGGACCAGCTTGTTGTCTCATTCACATTGATTGTTTTAGGGGATTAAAATCACACATTTATGTGACTAGAATTGGGTTTAATACATTCATTTGATCATTTGTAGGGAATTCAAAGATTTAAACTTGTTATTTCTATATCGAACGATTTAAATGATTGAAATCGTAAGTTCATTTGAACACCAGTAAGATTTAACCGTTCATGTACTCTCTCATAGTTAGTCCAATGAGTTGAATTTGTTATTTGATACTTATAGAAACCGAATGACTACAACTTGTTGTTACATCCATATTACGTGATTTAAGGGGTGGATTTAAGCCATTCATTTCATCACATGAAGTTAATTCAACGGGTTCAACATGTTCCATTTACATTTAATGATCTAAGGGATTGCAATCACAAGCTTACAAGACTATGAATAAGATTTCGAACCTTCATTTGATCACCTATAGTTGATCGAATGAGTTTTACATTTCATTTTGTTTGCACTGGTTGATTTAAGAAATTGAAATCGCAAGTTTGAATGAAAGGGATTGCGATTAAAGCGTCCATTTGATCCCTTATTGTTAATGCAACGAGTTAAACAAGTTGTTACGTTTATACTAAATGATTTGGGGATTGAAACAACAAGTTTGTATAAATATTAATGAGATTTAAGTCATTCATTTTCTCCCTTATAATTAATAAAGTGAGATCGACTTGTTGTTTCATTCATATTGATTGGCTTAGGGGATTAAAATCACAAATTTGGCTAACTACAAATGGTATTTAAGACTATCATTTGATCTTTTGTAGTGAATTCAAAGATTTAAACTTGTTATTTCTACATCAAACGATTTAAACGATTGAAATCAAAAGTTCGTTCGAATGCCAATGAGATTTAACCGTTCATTTACTCCAAATCCAATGAGTTAAACTTGTTCTTTGATACTTATATTTAATCGAATGAGCATGACTTGTTGTTACATCTATATTTCGTTATTTAACGGGTGGATTTAAATCACAAGTCGATATGAACACAATTGTTGAAGCCACTCCTTTCATCATTTGAAATCCAACACATTAAACAAGTTATTCAATCCCTCACAGTTAATCCAACGAGTTTCAATCGTCCTTACATCTAGATTGATTGATTAAAGGAATGGAAATCATAGGTTCACGTGAATAGGAATGAAACTTAAGCCACTTATTTCATCACTTATAGTAAATCCAACGAGTTAAACAGGTTACATTTATATTTAATGATTTAAGGGATTGAAATCATAAGTTTGTAAGACTGCGAATGAGATTTAAAACATTCATTTGATCACCTAAAGTTAATCGAATGATTTAACATTTTATTGCATTTGTACCGATTGATTTAAGATATTGAAATCCCAAGTTTGAATGAATACGAATGAGAATTAAGCATTCATTTCATCCCTTATATTCAATGCAATGAGTTAAACATGTTGTTACGTCTATACTGAATGACTAAAGGGATTGAAACAACAAGTTCGCATAAATATAAACCAGATTTAAGTCATTCATTTGCTTCCTTATAGTTAATCAAGTGGGACCAGGTTGTTGTCTCATTCACAATGATTGGCTTAGGGGATTAAAATCACAAATTTACGTGACTACAATTGGGTTTAATACATTTATTTGTTCTTTTGTAGTGAATTCAAAGATTTAAACTTGTTATTTCTATATCGAACGATTTAAATGATTGAAATCGTAAGTTCATTTGAATGCTAGCGAGATTTAACCATTCATTTACTCCCTCATAGTTAGTCCAATGAGTTGAATTTGTTATTTGATACTTATAGAAAACCAAATGACTACAACTTGTTGTTACATCCATATTACGTGATTTAAGGGGTGGATTTAAATCACAAGTTCATATGAACGCAATTGTTTATGTCATTCATTTCATCACATGAAGTTAATCCAATGGGTTGAACATGTTCCATTTACATTTAATGATTTAAGGGATTGCAATCACAAGCTTGCAAGACTATGAATAAGATTTCGAACCTTCATTTGATCACCTATGGTTGATCGAATGAGTTTCACATTTCATTTGGTTTGCATTGGCTGATTTAAGAAATTGACATCGCAAGTTTGAATGAAAGGTATTGCGATTAAAGCGTCCATTTGATCCATTATTGTTAATGCAACGAGTTAAACAAGTTGTTACGTTTATACTGAATGATTTTGGTAATTGAAACAATAAGTTCGTATAAATATTAATGAGATTTAAGTCATTCATTTGCTCCCTTATAGTTAATAAAGTGGGATCGACTTGTCATTTCATTCATATTGATTTGCTTAGGGGATTAAAATCACAAATTTGCCTTACTACAAATGGGATTTAAGGCATTCATTTGATCTTTGGTAGTGAATTCAAAGATTTAAACTTGTCATTTCTACATCAAATGATTTAAACGATTGAAATCAAAAGTTCGTTCGAATGCCAATGAGATTTAACCGTTCATTTACTCCAAATCCAATGAGTTGAACTTGTTCTTTGATACTTATAGTTAATAGAATGAGTATGACTTGTTGTTACATCTATATTACGTTATTTAAGGGGTAAATTTAAATCACAAGTCGATATGAACACAATTGTTGAAGCCATTCCTTTCATCATTTGAAATCCAACACATTAAACATGTTTTCCGATCCCCTGCAGTTAATCCAACGAGTTTCAATCATCCTTACATCCACTTTGATAGATTAAAGGAATGGAAATCATAGGTTCACGTGAACAGGAATGCAACTTAAGCCATTCATTTCATCACTTATAGCAAATCCAACGAGTTAAACAGGTTACATTCATTTTTAATGATTTTAGGGATTGAAATCATAAGTTTGTAAGACTGCGAATGAGATTTAAAACATTCAATTGATCACCTACAGTTAATCGAATGACTTTAACATTTTATTGCATTTATACTGATTGATTTAAGAAATTGAAATCCCAAGTTCGAATGAATACGAATGAGATTTAAGAATTTATTTCATCCCTTATATTCAATGCAGTGAGTTAAACATGTTGTTACGTTTATACTAAATGAATAAAGGGATTGAAACAACAAGTTCGTATAAATATAAATGAGAATTAAGTCATTCATTTGCTCTCTTATAGTTAATCAAGTCGGACCAGCTTCTTTTTTCATTCACATTGATTGGCTAAGGGGATTAAAATCACAAATTTATGTAACTACAAATGGGATTTAAGGCATTCATTTGATCTTTTTTACATAATTCAAAGATTTAAACTTGTTATTTCTATATCGAATGATTTAAATGATTGAAATCATAAGTTCGTTCGAATGCCAATGAGATTTAACCGATAATTTACTACTCTCTTAGAGTAAATCCAATGAGTTGAACTTGTTCTTTGACACTTATAGTTAATCGAATGAGTATGACTTGTTGTTACATCTATATTTCGTTATTTAACCGGTGGATTTAAATCCCAAGTCGATATGAACACAATTGTTGAAGCCAATCCTTTCATCATTTGAAATCCAAAACATTAAACAAGTTATTTGATCCCTCACAGTTAATCCAACGAGTTTCAATCGTCCTTACATCTACATTGATTGATTAAAGGAATGGAAATCATAGGTTCATGTGTACAGGAATGGAACTTAAGCCATTTATTTCATCACTTATAGCAAATCCAACGAGTTAAACTTGTTACATTTATATTTAATGATTTAAGGGATTGAAATCATAAGTTTGTAAGACTGCGAAGGAGATTTAAAACATTCATTGGATCACCTACAGTTAATCGAATGATTTTAACATTTTATTGCATTTGTATTGATTGATTTAAGAAATTGAAATCACAAGTGTGAATGAATACGAATGAGATTTAAGCATTCATTTCATCCCTTATATTCAATGCAATGAGTTAAACATGTTGTTACGTTTATACTGAATGAATGAAGGGATTGAAACAACAAGTTCACATAAATATAAATAAGATTTAAGTCATTCATTTGCTCTCTTATTGTTAATCAAGTGGGACCAGCTTGTTTTTTCATTCACATTGATTGGCTAAGGGGATTAAAATCACAAATTTATGTAACTACAAATGGGATTTAAGGCATTCATTTGATCTTTTTTACATAATTCAAAGATTTAAACTTGTTATTTCTATATCGAATGATTTAAACGATTGAAATCATAAGTTCGTTCAAATGCCAATGAGATTTAATCGTTAATTTACTCCCTTAGAGTAAATCCAATGAGTTGAACTTGTTCTTTGACACTTATAGTTAATCGAATGAGTATGACTTGTTGTTGCATCTATATTTCGTTATTTAACGGGTGGATTTAAATCACAAGTCGATATGAAGACAATTGTTGAAGCCAATCCTTTCATCATTTGAAATTCAACACATTAAACAAGTTATTCGATCACTCATAGTTAATCCAACGAGTTTCAATCGTCCTTACATCTACATTGATTGATTAAATGAATGGAAATCATTGGTTCACGTGAATAGGAATGAAACTTAAACCATTTATTTCATCACTTATAGCAAATCCAACGAGTTAAACTGGTTACATTTATATTTAATGATTTAAGGGATTGAAATCATAAGTTTTTAAGACTGCGAATGAGAGTTAAAACATTCATTTGATCACCTACAGTTAATCGAATGCTTTTAACATTTTATTGCATTTGTACTGATTGATTTAAAAAATTGAAATCCCAAGTTTGAATGAATACGAATGAGATTTAAGCATTCATTTCATCCCTTATATTCAATGCAATGAGTTAAACATTTTGTTACGTTTATACTGAATGAATAAAGGGATTGAAACAACAAGTTCGCATAAATATGAACCAGATTTAAGTCATTCATTTGCTTCCTTATAGTTAATCAATTGCGATCAGCTTGTTGTCTCATTCACATTGATTGGCTTAGGGGATTAAAATCACAAATTTACCTGACTACAATTGGGTTTAATACATTCATTTGATCTTTTGTAGTGAATTCAAAGATTTAAACTTGTTATTTCTATATCGAACTATTTAAATGATTGAAATCGTAAGTTCATTAGAACGCCAATAAGATTTAACCGTTCATGTACTCTCTCATAATTAGTCCACTGAGTTGAATTTGTTACATCCACATTACGTGATTTAAGGGGTGGATTTAAATCACAAGTTCATATGAACGCAATTGTTTAAGTCATTCATTTCATCACATGAAGTTAATCCAATTGTTACATCTATATTTCGTTTTTTAATGGGTGGATTTAAATCACAAGTCGATATGAACTCAATTGTTGAAGCCATTCCTTTCATCATTTGAAATCCAACACATTAAACAAGTTATTCGATCCCTCACAGTTAATCAAACGAGTTTTAATCGTCCTTACATCTACATTGATTGATTAAAGGAATGGAAATCATAGGTTCACGTGAATAGGAATGGAACTTAAGCCATTTATTTCATCACTTATAGCAAATTCAACGATTTAAACAGGTTACATTTATATTTAATGATTTAAGGGATTGAAATCATAAGTTTGTAAGACCGAGAATGAGATTTAAAACATTCATTTGATCACCTACAGTTAATCGAATGATTTTAACATTTTATTGCATTTGTATTGATTGATTTAAAAAATTGAAATCCCAAGTTTGAATGAATACGAATGAGATTTAAGCATTCATTTCATCTCTTATATTCGATGCAATGAGTTAAACATTTTGTTACGTTTATACTGAATGAATAAAGGGATTGAAACAACAAGTTCACATAAATATGAACCAGATTTAAGTCATTCATTTGCTTTCTTATAGTTAATCAAGTGCGATCAGCTTGTTGTCTCATTCACATTGATTGGCTTAGGGGATTAAAATCACAAATTTACGTGACTACAATTGGGTTTAATACATTCATTTGATCTTTTGTAGTTCAAAGATTTAAACTTGTTATTTCTATATCGAATGATTTAAATGATTGAAATCGTAAGTTCGTTTGAACGCCAGTGAGATTTAAGCGTTCATTTACTCCCTCATAGTTACTCCAATGAGTTGAATTTGTTATTTGATACTTATAGAAAACCGAATGACTACAACTTGTTGTTACATCCATATTACGTGATTTAAGGGGTGGATTTAAATCACAAGTTCATATGAACGCAATTGTTTAAGCCGTTCATTTCATCACGTGAAGTTAATCCAATGGGTTGAACATGTTCCATTTACATTTAAAGATTTTAGGGATTGCAATCACAAGCTTACAAGACTATGAATAAGATTTCGAACCTTCATTTGATCACCTATAGTTGATCGAATGAGTTTCGCATTTCATTTTGTTTGCATTGGCTGATTTAAGAAATTGAAATCGCAAGTTTGAATGAAAGGGATTGCGATTAAAGCGTCCATTTGATCCCTTTTTGTTAATGCAACGAGTTAAACAAGTTGTTACGTTTATACTGAATGATATTGGGGATTGAAACAACAAGTTCGTATAAATATTAATGAAATTTAAGTCATTCATTTGCTCCCTTATAGTTAATAAAGTGGAATCGACTTGTTGTTTCATTCATATTGATTGGCTTAGGGAATTAAAATCACAAATTTGCCTAACTACAATTGGGATTTAAGACATTCATTTGATCTTTTGTAGTGAATTCAAAGATTTAAACTTGTTATTTCTACATCAAACGATTTAAACGATTGAAATCAAAAGTTTGTTCGAATGCCAATGAGATTTAACCGTTCATTTACTCCAAATCCAATGAGTTGAACTTGTTCTTTGATACTTATAGTTAATCGAATGAGTATGACTTGTTGTTACATCTATATTTCGTTATTTAACGGGTGGATTTAAATCACAAGTCGATATGAACACAATTGTTGAAGTCATTCCTTTCATCATTTGAAATCCAACACATTAAACAAGTTATTCGATCCCTCACAGTTAATCCAACGAGTTTCAATCGTCCTTACATCTACATTGATTGATTAAAGGAATGGAAATCATAGGTTCACGTGAACAGGAATGCAACTTAAGCCATTCATTACATTAATTATAGCAAATCCAACGAGTTAAACAGGTTACATTTATATTTAATGACTTAAGGGATTGAAATCATAAGTTTGTAAGACTGCGAATGAGATTTAAAACGTTCAACTGATAAACTACAGTTAATCAAATGATTTTAACATTTTATTTCTTTTGTACTGATTGATTTAAGAAATTGAAATCACAAGTTTAAATGAATAGAAATGAAATTTAAGCATTCATTTCATCCCTTATAGTCGATGCAATGAGTTAAACATGTTGTTACGTTTATACTGAATGAGTAAAGGAATTGAAACAACAAGTTCGTATAAATATAAATGAGATTTAAGTCATTCATTTGCTCTCTTATAGTTAATCAAGTGGGACCAGCTTGTTGTTTCATTCACATTGATTGGCTAAGGGGATTAAAATCACAAATTTACGTAACTACAAATGGGATTTAAGGCATTCATTTGATCTTTTTTACAGAATTTAAAGATTTAAACTTGTTATTTCTACATCGAATGATTAAAACGATTGAAATCGTAAGTTCGTTCGAATGCCAATGAGATTTAACCGTTAATTTACTCCCTTAGAGTAAATCCAATGAGTTGAACTTGTTCTTTGATACTTATAGTTAGACGAATGAGTATGACTTGTCGTTACATCTATATTTCGTTATTTAACGGGTGGATTTAAATCACAAGTCGATATGAACACAATTGTTGAAGTCAATCCTTTCATCATTTGAAATCCAACACATTAAACAAGTTATTTGATCCCTCAGAGTTAATCCAACGAGTTTCAATTGTCCTTACATCTACATTGATTCATTAAAGGAATGGAAATCATAGGTTTACGTGAACAAGAATAGAACTTAAGCCATTTATTTCATCATTTATAGCAAATCCTACGAGTTAAACTGGCTACATTTATATTTAATGATTTAAGGGATTGAAATCATAAGTTTGTAAGACTGCGAATGAGATTTAAAACATTCATTTGATCACCTACAGTTAATCGAATGATTTTAACATTTTATTGCATTTGTACTGATTGATTTAAGAAATTGAAATCCCAAGTTTGAATGAATACGAATGAGATTTAAACATTCATTTCATCCCTTATATTCAATGCAATGAGTTAAACATGTTGTTACGTTTATACTGAATGAATAAAGGGATTGAAACAACAAGTTCGCATAAATATGAACCAGATTTAGGTCATTCATTTCCTTCCTTATAGTTAATCAAGTGGGACCAGCTTGTTGTCTCATTCACATTGATTGGCTAAGGGGATTAAAATCACAAATTTACGTAACTACAAATGGGATTTAAGGCATTCATTTGATCTTTTTTACAGAATTCAAAGATTTAAACTAGTTATTTCTACATCAAACGATTGAAATCAAAAGTTTGTTCGAATGCCAATGAGATTTAACCGTTCATTTACTCCAAATCCAATGAGTTGAACTTCTTCTCTGATACTTATAGTTAATCGAATGAGTATGACTTGTTGTTATATCTATATTTCGTTATTTAACGGGTGGATTTAAATCACAAGTCGATATGAACACAATTGTTGAAGCCAATCCTTTCATCATTTGAAATCCAACACATTAAACAAGTTATTCGATCCCTCACAGTTAATCCAACGAGTTTCAATCGTCCTTACATCTACATTGATTGATTAAAGGAATGGAAATCATAGGTTCACGTGAACAGGAATGCAACTTAAGCCGTTTATTTCATCACTTATAGCAAATCCAACGAGTTAAGGTGGTTACATTTATATTTAATGATTTCAGAGATTGAAATCATAAGTTTGTAAGACTCCGAATGAAATTTAAAACATTCATTTGATCACCTACAGTTAATCGAATGATTTTAACATTTTATTGCATTTGTACTGATTGATTTAAGAAACTAAAATCCCAAGTTTGAATGAATACGAATGAGATTTAAGCATTCATTTCATCCCTTATATTCAATGCAATGAGTTAAACATGTTGTTACGTCTATACTGAATGAGTAAATGGATTGAAACAACAAATTCGCATAAATATGAACCAGATTTAAGTCATTCATTTGCTTCCTTATAGTTAATCAAGTGGGACCAGCTTGTTGTCTCATTCACATTGATTGGCTTAGGGGATTAAAATCACAAATTTACGTGACTACAATTGGGTTTAATACATTCATTTGATCTTTTGTAGTGAATTGAAAGATTTAAACTTGTTATTTCTATATCGAACGATTTAAATGATTGAAATCGTAAGTTTATTTGAACGCTAGTAAGATTTAACCGTTCATGTACTCTATCATAGTTGGTCCAATGAGTTGAATTTGTTATTTGATACTTATAGAAAACCGAATGACTACGACTTGTTGTTACATCCATATTACGAGATTTAAGGGGTGGATTTAAATCACACGTTCATATGAACACAATTATTTAAGCCATTCATTTCATCACATGAAGTTAATCCAACGGGTTGAACATGTTCCATTTACATTTAATGATTTAAGGGATTGCAATCACAAGCTTACAAGACTATAAATAAGATTTCGAACCTTCATTAGATCACCTATAGTTGATCGAATGAGTTTCACATTTCATTTTGTTTGCACTGGTTGATTTAAGAAATTGAAATCGCAAGTTTGAATGAAAGGGATTGCGATTAAAGCGTCCATTTAATCCCTTTTTGTTAATCCAACGAGTTAAACAAGTTGTTACGTTTATACTGAATGATTTTGGGGATTGAAACAACAAGTTCGTATAAATATTAATGACATTTAAGTCATTCATTTGCTCCCTTATAGTTAATAAAGTGGGATCGACTTGTCGTTTCATTCATATTGATTGGCTTAGGGGATTAAAATCACAAATTTGCCTAACTACAAATGGGATTTAAGATATTCATTTGATCTTTTGTAGTGAATTCAAAGATTTAAACTTGTTATTTCTACATCAAATGATTTAAACGATTGAAATCAAAAGTTCGTTCGAATGCCAATGAGATTTAACCGTTCATTTACTCAAAATCCAATGAGTTGAACTTGTTCTCTGATACTTATAGTTAATCGAATGAGTATGACTTGTTGTTACATCTATATTTCGTTATTTAACAGGTGGATTTAAATCGCAAGTCGATATGAACACAATTGGTGAAGCCAATCCTTTCATCATTTGAAACCCAACACATTAAACAAGTTATTCGATCCCTCACAGTTAATCCAACGAGTTTCAATCGTCCTTACATCTACATTGATTGATTAAAGGAATAGAAATCATAGGTTCACGTGAATAGGTGTGGAACTTAAGCCATTTATTTTATCACTTATAGCAAATCCAACGAGTTAAACTGGTTACATTTATATTTAATGATTTAAGGGATTGAAATCATAAGTTTGTAAGACTGCGAATGAGATTTAAAACATTCATTTGATCACCTACAGTTAATCGAATGATTTTAACATTTTATTGCATTTGTACCGATTGATTTAAGAAATTAAAATCCCAAGTTTGAATGAATACGAATGAGAATTAAGCATTGATTTCATCCCTTTTATTCAATGCAATGAGTTAAACATGTTGTTACGTCTATACTGAATGAGTAAAGGGATTGAAATCGTAAGTTCATTTGAACGCCAGTGAGATTTAAACGTTCATTTACTCCCTCATAGTTAGTCGAATGAGTTAAATTTGTTATTTGATACTTTTAGAAAACCGAATGACTACAACTTGTTGTTACATCCATATTACGTGATTTAAGGGGTGGATTTAAATCACAAGTTCATACGAACGCAATTGTTTAAGCCATTCATTTCATCACATGAAGTTAATCCAATGGGTTGAACATGTTCCATTTACATTTAATGATTTAAGGGATTGCAATTACAAGCTTACAAGACTATGAATAAGATTTCGAAACTTCATTTGATCATCTATAGTTGATCGAATGAGTTTCACATTTCATTTTGTTTGCACTGGTTGATTTAAGAAATTGAAATCGCAAGTTTGAATGAAAGGGATTGCGATTAAAGCGTCCATTTCATCCCTCATTGTTAGTGCAACGAGTTAAACAAGTTGTTACGTTTATACTGAATGATTTTGGGGATTGAAACAACAAGTTCGTATAAATATTAATGAGATTTAAGTCATTCATTTGCTCCCTTATAGTTAATAAAGTGGGATCGACTTGTCGTTTCATTCATATTGATTGGCTTAGGGGATTAAAATCACAAATTTGCCTAACTACAAATGGGATTTAAGACATTCATTTGATCTTTTGTAGTGAATTCAAAGATTTTAACTTGTTATTTCTACATCAAACAATTTAAACGATTGAAATGAAAAGTTCGTTCGAATGCCAATGAGATTTAGCCGTTCATTTACTCCAAATCCAATGAGTTAAACTTGTTCTTTGATACTTATAGTTAATCGAATGAGTATGACTTGTTGTTACATCTATATTATGTTATTCAAGGGGTAAATTTAAATTACAAGTCGATATGAACACAATTGTTGAAGTCATTCCTTTCATCATTTGAAATCCAACACATTAAGCATGTTATTCGATCCCCTGCAGTTAATCCAACGAGTTTCAATCATCCTTACATCCACTTTGATGGATTAAAGGAATGGAAATCATAGGTTCACGTGAACAGGAATGCAACTTAAGCCATTCATTTCATCATTTATAGCAAATCCAACGAGTTAAACAGGTTACATTTGTATTTAATGATTTAAGGGATTGAAATCATAAGTTTGTAAGACTGCGAATGAGATTTAAAACCTTCAATTGATCACCTACAGTTAATCGAATGATTTTAACATTTTATTGCATTTGTACTGTTTGATTTAAGAAATTGAAATCCCAAGTTTGAATGAATACGAATGAGATTTAAAACCTTCAATTGATCACCTACAGTTAATCGAATGATTTTAACATTTCATTGCATTTGTACTGATTGATTTAAGAAATTGAAATCCCAAGTTTGAATGAATACGAATGAGATTTAAGCATTCATTTCATCCCTTATAGTCAATGCAATGAGTTAAACATGTTGTCACGTTTATACTGAATGAGTAAAGGGATTGAAACAACAAGTTCGTATACATATAAATGAGATTTAAGTAATTCATTTGCTCTCTTATAGTTGATCAAGTGGGACCAGCTTGTTGTTTCATTCACATTGATTGGCTAAGTGGATTAAAATCACAAATTTACGTAACTACAAATGGGATTTAAGGCATTCATTTGATCTTTTTTACAGAATTCAAAGATTTAAACTTGTTATTTCTACATCGAATTATTTAAACGATTGAAATCATAAGTTCGTTCGAATGCCAATGAGATTTAACCGCTAATTTACTCCCTTAGAGTAAATCCAATGAGTTGAACTTGTTCTTTGATACTTATAGTTAATCGAATGAGTATGACTTGTTGTTACATCTATATTTCGTTATTTAACGGGTGGATTTAAATCAAAAGTCGATATGAACACAATTGTTGAAGTCAATCCTTTCATCATTTGAAATCCAACACATTAACAAGTTATTCGATCCCTCACAGTTAATCCAACGAGTTTCAATCGTCCTTACATCTACATTGATTGATTAAAGGAATGGAAATCATATGTTCACGTGAATAGGAATGGAACTTAAGCCATTTATTTCGTCACTTATAGCAAATCCAACGAGTTAAAATGGTTATATTTATATTTAATGATTTAAGGGATTGAAATCATAAATTTGTAAAACTGCGAATGAGGTTTAAAACATTCATTTGATCACCTACAGTTAATCGAATGATTTTAACATTTTATTGCATTTGTACCGATTGATTTAAGAAATTGAAATCCTAAGTTTGAATGAATACAAATGAGATTTAAGCATTCATTTCATCCCTTATATTCAATGCAATGAGTTAAACATGTTGTTATGTTTAGACTGAATGAATAAAGAGATTGAAACAACAAGTTCGCATAAATATGAACCAGATTTAGGTCATTCATTTGCTTCCTTATAGTTAATCAAGTGGGACCAGCTTGTTGTCTCATTCACATTGATTGGGTTAGGGGATTAAAACCACAAATTTACGTGACTACAATTGGGTTTAATACATTCATTTGATCTTTTCTAGTGAATTCAAAGATTTAAAACTTATTATTTCTATATCGAACGATTTAAATGATTGAAATCGTAAGTTCATTTGAACGCCAGTGTGATTTAAACGTTCATTTACTCCCTCATAGTTAGTCCAATGAGTTGAATTTGTTATTTGATACTTATAGAAATCCGAATGACTACAACTTGTTGTTACATCTATATTACGTGATTTAAGGGGTGGATTTAAATCACAAGTTCATATGAACGCAATTGTTTAAACCATTCATTTCATCACATGAAGTTAATCCAATGGGTTGAACATGTTACATTTACATTTAATGATTTAAGGGATTGCAATCACAAGCTTACAAGACTATGAATAAGATTTCGAACCTTCATTTGATCACCTATAGTGGGTCGAATGTGTTTCACATTTCATTTTGTTTGCACTGGTTGATTTAAGAAATTGAAATCGCAAGTTTGAATGAAAGGGATTGCGATTAAAGTGTCCATTTGATCCCTCATTGTTAGTGCAACGAGTTAAACAAGTTATTACGTTTATACTGAATGATTTTGGGGATTGAAACAACAAGTTCGTATAAATATTAATGAGATTTAAGTCATTCATTTGCTCCCTTATAGTTAATAAAGTGGGATCGACTTGTCGTTTCATTCATATTGATTGGCTTAGGGGATCAAAATCACAAATTTGCCTAACTACAAATGAGATTTAAGACATTCATTTGATCTTTTGTAGTGAATTCAAAGATTTTAACTTGTTATTTCTACATCAAACGATTTAAACGATTGAAATCAAAAGTTCGTTCGAATGCCAATGAGATTTAGCCGTTCATTTACTCCAAATCCAATGAGTTAAACTTGTTCTTTGATACTTATAGTTAGTCGAATGAGTATGACTTGTTGTTACATCTATATTACGTTATTTAAAGGGTAAATTTAAATCACAAGTCGATATGAACACAATTGTTGAATTCATTCCTTTCATCATTTGAAATCCAACACATTAAACATGTTATCCGATCCCCTGCAGTTAATCCAACGAGTTTCAATCATCCTTACATCCACTTTGATAGATTAAAGGAATGGAAATCATAGGTTCACGTGAACAGGAATGCAACTTAAGCCATTCATTTCATCACTTATAGCAAATCCAACGAGTTAAACAGGTTACATTTATATTTAATGATTTAAGGGATTGAAATCATAAGTTTGTAAGACTGCCAATGAGATTTAAAACCTTCAATTGATCACTTACAGTTAATCGAATGATTTTAACATTTTATTGCATTTGTACTGATTGATTTAAGAAATTGAAATCCCATGTTCGAATGAATACGAATGAGATTTAAACATTCATTTCATCCCTTATATTGAATGCAATGAGTTAAACCTGTTGTTACGTTTATACTGAATGAATAAAGAGATTGAAACAACAAGTTCGCACAAATACGAACCAGATTTAAGTCATTCATTTGCTTCCTTATAGTTAATCAAGTGGGACCAGCTTGTTGTCTCATTCACATTGATTGGCTTAGGGGATTAAAATCACATATTTACGTGACTACAATTGGGTTTAATACATTCATTTGATCTTTTCTAGTGAATTCAAATATTTAAACTTGTTATTTCTATATTGAACGATTTAAATGATTGAAATCGTAAGTTCATTTGAACGCCAGTCAGATTTAAACGTTCATTTACTCCCTCATAGTTGGTCCAATGAGTTGAATTTGTTATTTGATACTTATAGAAAACCGAATGACTACAACTTGTTGTTACATCAATATTACGTGATTTAAGGGGTGGATTTAAATCACAAGTTCACATGAACGCAATTGTTTAAACCATTCATTTCATCACATGAAGTTAATCCAATGGGTTGAACATGTTACATTTACATTTAATGATTTAAGGGATTGCAATCACAAGCTTACAAGACTATGAATAAGATTTCGAACCTTCATTTGATCACCTATAGTGGGTCGAATGTGTTTCACATTTCATTTTGTTTGCACTGGTTGATTTAAGAAATTGAAATCGCAAGTTTGAATGAAAGGGATTGCGATTAAAGTGTCCATTTGATCCCTCATTGTTAGTGCAACGAGTTAAACAAGTTATTACGTTTATACTGAATGATTTTGGGGATTGAAACAACAAGTTCGTATAAATATTAATGAGATTTAAGTCATTCATTTGCTCCCTTATAGTTAATAAAGTGGGATCGACTTGTCGTTTCATTCATATTGATTGGCTTAGGGGATCAAAATCACAAATTTGCCTAACTACAAATGAGATTTAAGACATTCATTTGATCTTTTGTAGTGAATTCAAAGATTTTAACTTGTTATTTCTACATCAAACGATTTAAACGATTGAAATCAAAAGTTCGTTCGAATGCCAATGAGATTTAGCCGTTCATTTACTCCAAATCCAATGAGTTAAACTTGTTCTTTGATACTTATAGTTAGTCGAATGAGTATGACTTGTTGTTACATCTATATTACGTTATTTAAAGGGTAAATTTAAATCACAAGTCGATATGAACACAATTGTTGAATTCATTCCTTTCATCATTTGAAATCCAACACATTAAACATGTTATCCGATCCCCTGCAGTTAATCCAACGAGTTTCAATCATCCTTACATCCACTTTGATAGATTAAAGGAATGGAAATCATAGGTTCACGTGAACAGGAATGCAACTTAAGCCATTCATTTCATCACTTATAGCAAATCCAACGAGTTAAACAGGTTACATTTATATTTAATGATTTAAGGGATTGAAATCATAAGTTTGTAAGACTGCCAATGAGATTTAAAACCTTCAATTGATCACTTACAGTTAATCGAATGATTTTAACATTTTATTGCATTTGTACTGATTGATTTAAGAAATTGAAATCCCATGTTCGAATGAATACGAATGAGATTTAAACATTCATTTCATCCCTTATATTGAATGCAATGAGTTAAACCTGTTGTTACGTTTATACTGAATGAATAAAGAGATTGAAACAACAAGTTCGCACAAATACGAACCAGATTTAAGTCATTCATTTGCTTCCTTATAGTTAATCAAGTGGGACCAGCTTGTTGTCTCATTCACATTGATTGGCTTAGGGGATTAAAATCACATATTTACGTGACTACAATTGGGTTTAATACATTCATTTGATCTTTTCTAGTGAATTCAAATATTTAAACTTGTTATTTCTATATTGAACGATTTAAATGATTGAAATCGTAAGTTCATTTGAACGCCAGTCAGATTTAAACGTTCATTTACTCCCTCATAGTTGGTCCAATGAGTTGAATTTGTTATTTGATACTTATAGAAAACCGAATGACTACAACTTGTTGTTACATCAATATTACGTGATTTAAGGGGTGGATTTAAATCACAAGTTCACATGAACGCAATTGTTTAAACCATTCATTTCATCACATGAAGTTAATCCAATGGGTTGAACATGTTCCATTTACATTTAATGATTTAAGAGATTGCAATCACGCGCTTCCAAGACTATGAATAAGATTTTGAACCTTCATTTGATCACCTATAGTGGGTCGAATGAGTTTCACATTTCATTTTGTTTGCACTGGTTGATTTAAGAAATTGAAATCCCAAGTTTGAATGAAAGAGATTGTGATTAAAGCGTCCATTTGATCCCTTATTGTTAGTGCAACGAGTTAAACAAGTTGTTACGTTTATACTGAATAATTTTTGGGATTGAAACAACAAGTTGGTATAAATATTAATGAGATTTAAGTCATTCATTTGCTCCCTTATAGTTAATAAAGTGGGATCGACTTGTCGTTTCATTCATATTGATTGGCTTAGGGGATTAAAATCACAAATTTGCCTAACTACAAATGAGATTTAAGACATTCATTTGATCTTTTGTAGTGAATTCAAAGATTTTAACTTGTTATTTCTACATCAAACAATTTAAACGATTGAAATCAAAAGTTTGTTCGAATGCCAATGAGATTTAGCCTTTCATTTACTCCAAATCCAATGAGTTAAACTTGTTCTTTGATACTTATAGTTAGTCGAATGAGTATGACTTGTTGTTACATCCATATTACGTAACTTAAGGGGTAAATTTAAATCACAAGTCGATATGAACACAATTGTTGAAGTCATTCCTTTCATAATTTGAAATCCAACACATTAAACATGTTATCCGATCCCCTACAGTTAATCCAACGAGTTTCAATCATCCTTAAATCCACTTTGATAGATTAAAGGAATGGAAATCATAGGTTCACGTGAACAGGAATGCAACTTAAGCCATTCATTTCATCACTTATAGCAAATCCAACGAGTTAAACAGGTTACATTTGTATTTAATGATTTAAGGGATTGAAATCATAAGTTTGTAAGACTGCGAATGAGATTTAAAACCTTCAATTGATCACCTACAGTTAATCGAATCATTTTAACATTTTATTGCATTTGTACTGATTGATTTAAGAAATTGAAATCCCAAGTTTGAATGAATACGAATGAGATTTAAGCATTCATTTCATCCCTTATAGTCAATGCAATGAGTTAAACATGTTGTTACGTTTATACTGAATGAGTAAATGGATTGAAACAACAAGTTCACATAAATATGAACCAGATTTAAGTCATTCATTTGCTTCCTTATAGTTAATCAAGTGGGACCAGCTTGTTGTCTCATTCACATTGATTGGCTTAGGGGATTAAAATCACAAATTTACGTGACTACAATTGGGTTTAATACATTCATTTGATCTTTTGTAGTGAATTCAAATATTTAAACTTGTTATTTCTATATTGAACGATTTAAATGATTGAAATCGTAAGTTCATTTGAACGCCAGTCAGATTTAAACGTTCATTTACTCCCTCATAGTTAGTCCAATGAGTTGAATTTGTTATTTGATACTTATAGAAAACCGAATGACCACAACTTGTTGTTACATCCATATTACGTGATTTAAGGGGTGGATTTAAATCACAAGTTCATATGAACGCAATTGTTTAAACCATTCATTTCATCACATGAAGTTAATCCAATGGGTTGAACATGTTCCATTTACATTTAATGATTTAAGGGATTGCAATCACAAGCTTACAAGACTATGAATAAGATTTCGAACCTTCATTTGATCACCTATAGTGGGTCGAATGAGTTTCACATTTCATTTTGTTTGCACTGGTTGATTTAAGAAATTGAAATCACAAGTTTGAATGAAAGAGATTGCGATTAAAGCGTCCATTTGATCCCTTATTGTTAGTGCAATGAGTTAAACAAGTTGTTACGTTTATACTGAATAATTTTTGGGATTGAAACAACAAGTTCGTATAAATATTAATGAGATTCAAGTCATTCATTTGCTCCCTTATAGTTAATAAAGTGGGATCGACTTGTCGTTTCATTCATATTGATTGGCGTAGGGGATTAAAATCACAAATTTGCCTAACTACAAATGGGATTTAAGACATTCATTTGATCTTTTGTAGTGAATTCAAAGATTTTAACTTGTTATTTCTACATCAAACAATTTAAACGATTGAAATCAAAAGTTCGTTCGAATGCCAATGAGATTTGGCCTTCATTTGCTCCAAATCCAATGAGTTAAACTTGTTCTTTGATACTTATAGTTAGTCGAATGAGTATGACTTGTTGTTACATCTATATTACGTAATTTAAGGGGTAAATTTAAATCACAAGTCGATATGAACACAATTGTTGAAGTCATTCCTTTCATAATTTGAAATCCAACACATTAAACATGTTATCCGATCCCCTGTAGTTAATCCAACGAGTTTCAATCATCCTTAAATCCACTTTGATAGATGAAAGGAATGGAAATCATAGGTTCACGTGAACAGGAATGCAACTTAAGCCATTCATTTCATCACTTATAGCAAATCCAACGAGTTAAACAGGTTACATTTGTAGTTAATGATTTAAGGGATTGAAATCATAAGTTTGTAAGACTGCGAATGAGATTTAAAACCTTCAATTGATCACCTACAGTAAATCGAATCATTTTAACATTTTATTGCATTTGTACTGATTGATTTAAGAAATTGAAATCCTAAGTTTGAATGAATATGAATGAGATTTAAGCATTCATTTCATCCCTTATAGTCATTGCAATGAGTTAAACATGTTGTTACGTTTATACTGAATGAGTAAAGGGATTGAAACAACAAGTTCGTATAAATATAAATGAGATTTAAGTCATTCATTTGCTCTCTTATAGTTAATCAAGTGGGACCAGCTTGTTGTTTCATTCACATTGATTGGCTAAGTGAATTAAAATCACAAATTTACGTAACTACAAATGGGATTTAAGGCATTCATTTGATCTTTTTTACATAATTCAAAGATTTAAACTTGTTATTTCTACATCGAATCATTTAAACGATTGAAATCATAAGTTCGTTCGAATGCCAATGAGATTTAACCGTTAATTTACTCCCTTAGAATCCAATGAGTTGAACTTGTTCTTTGATACTTATAGTGAATCGAATGAGTATGACTTGTTGTTACATCTATATTTTGTTATTTAACGGGTGGATTTAAATCAAAAGTCGATATGAACACAATTGTTGAAGCCAATCCTTTCATCATTTGAAATCCAACACATTAAACAAGTTATTCGATCCCTCACAGTTAATCCAACGAGTTTCAATCGTCCTTACATCTACATTGATTGATTAAAGGAATGGAAATCATATGTTCACATGAATAGCAATGGAACTTAAGCCATTTATTTCATCACTTATAGCAAATCCAACGAGTTAAACTGGTTACATTTATATTTAATGATTTAAGGGTTTGAAATCATAAATTTGTAAAACTGCGAATGAGGTTTAAAACATTCATTTGATCACCTACAGTTAATCGAATGATTTTAACATTTTATTGCATTTGTACTGATTGATTTAAGAAATTGAAATCCTAAGTTTGAATGAATACAAATGAGATTTAAGCATTCATTTCATCCCTTATATTCAATGCAATGAGTTAAACATGTTGTTATGTTTATACTGAATGAATAAAGAGATTGAAACAACAAGTTCGCATAAATATGAACCAGATTTAAGTCATTGATTTGCTTCCTTATAGTTAATCAAGTGGGACCAGCTTGTTGTCTCATTCACATTGATTGGGTTAGGGGAATAAAACCACAAATTTACGTGACTACAATT
This sequence comes from Nymphaea colorata, assembly GCF_008831285.2. Lineage (NCBI taxonomy): Eukaryota > Viridiplantae > Streptophyta > Magnoliopsida > Nymphaeales > Nymphaeaceae > Nymphaea > Nymphaea colorata. Next base: position 13,757,190 of record NC_045150.1, read on the forward strand.
GGGTTTAATACATTCATTTGATCTTTTCTAGTGAATTCAAAGATTTAAAACTTGTTATTTCTATATCGAACGATTTAAATGATTGAAATCGTAAGTTCATTTGAACGCCAGTGAGATTTAAACGTTCATTTACTCCCTCATAGTTAGTCCAATGAGTTGAATTTGTTATTTGATACTTATAGAAAACCGTATGACTACAACTTGTTGTTACATCTATATTACGTGATTTAAGGGGTGGATTTAAATCACAAGTTCATATGAACGCAATTGTTTAAACCATTCATTTTATCACATGAAGTTAATCCAACGGGTTGAACGTGTTCCATTTACATTTAATGATTTAAGGGATTGCATTCACAAGCTTACAAGCCTATGAATAAGATTTTGAACCTTCATTTGATCACCTATAGTTGATCGAATGAGTTTCACATTTCATTTTGTTTGCACTGGTTGATTTAATAAATTGAAATCACAAGTTTGAATGAAAGGGATTGCGATTAAAGCGTCCATTTGATCCCTCATTGTTAATGCAACGAGTTAAACAAGTTGTTACGTTTATACTGAATGATTTTGGGGATTGAAACAACAAGTTCGTATAAATATCAATGAGATTTAAGTCATTCATTTGCTCCCTTATAGTCAAAAAAGTGGGATCGACTTGTCGTTTCATTCATATTTGATTAGCTTAGGGGATTAAAATCACAAATTTGCCTAACTACAAATCGGATTTAAGACATTCGTTTGATCTTTTGTTGTGAATTCAAAGATTTTAACTTGTTATTTCTACATCAAACGATTTAAACGATTGAAATCAAAAGTTCGTTCGAATGCCAATGAGATTTAGCCGTTCATTTACTCTAAATCCAATGAGTTGAACTTGTTCTTTGATACTTATAGTTAATCGAATGAGTATGACTTGTTGTTACATCTATATTACGTTATTTAAGGGGTAAATTTAAATCACAAGTCGATATGAACACAATTGTTGAAGCCATTCCTTTCATCATTTGAAATCCAACACAGTAAACATGTTATCCGATCCCCTGCAGTTAATCCAACGACTTTCTATCATCCTTACATCCACTTTGATAGATTAAAGGAATGGAAATCATAGGTTCACGTGAACAGGAATGCAACATAAGCCATTCCTTTCATCACTTATAGCAAATCCAACGAGTTAAACATGTTACATTTATATTTAGTGATTTAAGGGATTGAAATCATAAGTTTGTAAGACTGCGAATGAGATTTAAAACCTTCAATTGATCACCTACAGTTAATCGAATGATTTTAACATTTTATTGCATTTGTACTGATTGATTTAAGAAATTGAAATCACAAGTTTGAATGAATACAAATGAAATTTAAGCATTCATTTCATCCCTCATAGTCAATGCAATGAGTTAAACATGTTGTTACTTTTATACTGAATGAGTAAAGGGATTGAAACAACAAGTTCGTATAAATATAAATGAGATTTAAGTCATTCATTTGCTCTCTTATAGTTAATCAAGTGGGACCAGCTTGTTGTTTCATTCACATTGATTGGCTAAGGGGATTAAAATCACAAATTTACGCAACTATAAATGGGATTTAAGGCATTCATTTGATCTTTTTTACAGATTTCAACGATTTAAACTTGTTATTTCTACATCGAATGATTTAAACGATTGAAATCATAAGTTCGTTCGAATGCCAATGAGAATTAATTGTTATTTTACTCCCTTAGAGTAAATCCCATGAGTTGAACTTGTTCTTTGATACTTTTAGTTAATCGAATGAGTATGACTTGTTGTTACATCTATATTTCGTTATTTCATGGGTGGATTTAAATCACAAGTCGATATGAACACAATTGTTGAAGCCAATCCTTTCATCATTTGAAATCCAACACATTAAACAAGTTATTCGATCCCTCACAGTTAATCCAACGAGTTTCAATCGTCCTTACATCTACATTGATTGATTAAAGGAATGAAAATCATAGGTTCACGTTAATAGGAATGGCACCTAAGCCAATTATTTCATCACTTATAGCAAATCCAACGAGTTAGACTGGTTACATTTATATTTAATGATTTAAGGGATTGAAATCATAAGTTTGTAAGACTGCGAATGAGATTTAAAACATTCATTTGATCACCTACAGTTAATCGAATGATTTTAACATTTTATTGCATTTGTACTGATTGATTTAAGAAATTGAAATCCCAAGTTTGAATGAATACGAATGAGATTTAAGCATTCATTTCATCCCCCATATTCAATGCAATGAGTTAAACATGTTGTTACGTTTATACTGAATGAATAAAGGGATTGAAACAAGAAGTTCGCATAAATATGAACCATATTTAAGTCATTGATTTGCTTCCTTATAGTTAATCAAGTGGGACCAGCTTGTTGTCTCATTCACATTGATTGGCTTAGGGGATTAAAATCACAAATTTACGTGATTACAATTGGGTTTAATACATTCATTTGATCTTTTGTAGTGAATTCAAAGATTTAAACTTGTTATTTCTATATCGAACGATTTAAATGATTGAAATCGTAAGTTCGTTTGAACGCCAATGAGATTTAACCGTTCATTTACTCCCTCATAGTTTGTCCAATGAGTTGAATTTGTTATTTGATACTTATAAAAAACCGAATGACTGCAACTTGTTGTTACATCCATATTACGTGATTTAAGGGGTGGATTTAAATCACAAGTTCATATGAATGCAATTGTTTAAGCCATTCATTTCATCACATGAAGTTAATCCAACGGGTTGACCATGTTTCATTGACATTTAATGATTTAAGGGATTGCAATCACAAGCTTACAAGGCTATGAATAAGATTTCGAACCTTCATTTGATCACCTATAGTTGATCGAATGAGTTTCACATTTCATTTTGTTTGCACTGGTTGATTTAAGAAATTGAAATCGCAAGTTTGAATGAAAGGGATTGCGATTAAAGCGTCCATTTGATCCCCTATTGTTAATGCAACGAGTTAAACAAGTTGTTACGTTTATACAGAATGATTTTGGGGATTGAAACAACAAGTTCGTATAAATATTAATGAGATTTAAGTCATTCATTTGCTCCCTTATAGTTAATAAAGTGGGATCGACTTGTCGTTTCATTAATATTGATTGGCTTAGGGGATTAAAATCACAAATTTGCCTAAATACAACAGGGATTTAAGACATTCATTTGATCTTTTGTAGTGAATTCAAAGATTTTAACTTGTTATTTCTACATCAAACGATTTAAACAATTGAAATCAAAAGTTCGTTCGAATGCCAATGAGATTTAACCGTTCATTTACTCCAAATCTAATGAGTTGAACTTGTTCTTTGATACTTATAATTAATCGAATGAGTATGACTTGTTGTTACATCTATATTACGTTATTTAAGGGGTAAATTTAAATCACAAGTCGATATGAACATAATTGTTGATGTCATTCCTTTCATCATTTGAAATCCAACACACTAATCATGTTATCCGATCCCCTGCAGTTAATCCAACGAGTTTCAATCATCCTTACATCCACTTTGATAGATTAAAGTAATGGAAAGCATAGGTTCACGTGAACAGGAATGCAACTTAAGCGATTCATTTCATCAATTTTAGCAAATCCAATGAGTTAAAGAGGTTACATTTATATTTAATGATTTAAGGGATTGAAATCATAAGTTTGAAAGACTGCGAATGAGATTTAAAACCTTCAATTGATCACCTATAGTTAATCGAATGATTTTAACATTTTATTGCATTTGTACTAATTGATTTAAGAAATTAAAATCACAAGTTTGAAGGAATACAAATGAAATTTAAGGATTCATTTCATCCCTCAAAGTCAATGCAATGAGTTAAACATGTTGTTACGTTTATACTGAATGAGTAAAGGGATTGAAACAACAAGTTCGTATAAATATAAATGAGATTTAAGTCATTCATTTGCTCTCTTATAGTTAATCAAGTGGGACCAGCTTGTTGTTTCATTCACATTGATTGGCTAAGGGGATTAAAATCACAAATTTACGTGATTACAATTGGGTTTAATACATTCATTTGATCTTTTGTAGTGAGTTCGAAGATTTAAACTTGTTATTTCTATATCGAACGATTTAAATTATTGAAATCGTAAGTTTGTTTGAACGCCAATGGGATTTAACCGTTCATTTACTCCTTCATAGTTTGTCCAATGAGTTGAATTTGTTATTTGATACTTGTATAAAACCGAATGACTACAACTTGTTGTTACATCCATATTACGTGATTTAAGGGGTGGATTTAAATCACAAGTTCATATGAACGCAATTGTTTAAGCCATTCATTTCATCACATGAAGTTAATCCAACGGGTTGAACATGTTCCATTTACACTTAATGATTTAAGGGATTGCAATCACAAGCTTACAATGCTATGAATAAGATTTTGAACCTTCATTTTATCACCTATAGTTGATCGAATGAGTTTCACATTTCATTTTGTTTGCACTGGTTGATTTAAGAAATTGAAATCGCAAGTTTGAATGAAAGGGATTGCGATTAAAGCGTCCATTTGATCCCTTATTGTTAATGCAACGAGTTAAACAAGTTGTTACGTTTATACTGAATGATTTTGGGGATTGAAACAACAAGTTCGTATAAATATTAATGAGATTTAAGTCATTCATTTGCTCCCTTATAGTTAATAAAGTGGGATCGACTTGTCGTTTCATTCATATTGATTGGCTTAGGGGATTAAAATCACAAATTTGCCTAACTACAAATGGGATTTAAGACATTCATTTGATATTTTGTAGTGAATTCAAAGATTTTAACTTGTTATTTCTACATCAAATGATTTAAATGATTGAAATCAAAAGTTCGTTCGAATGCCAATGAGATTTAACCATTCATTTACTCTAAATCCAATGAGTTGAACTTGTTCTTTGATACTTATAGTTAATCGAATGAGTATGACTTGTTGTTACATCTATATTACGTTATTTAAGGGGTAAATTTAAATCACAAGTCGATATGAACACAATTGTTGAAGCCATTCCTTTTATCATTTGAAATCCAACACATTAAACATGTTATCCGATCCCCTGCAGTTAATCCAACGAGTTTCAATCATCCTTACATCCACTTTGATAGATTAAAGGAATGGAAATCATAGGTTCACGTGAACAGGAATAAAACTTAAGCCATTCATTTCATCACTTATAGCAAATCCAACGAGTTAAACAGGTTATATTTATATTTAATGATTTAAGGGATTGAAATCATAAGTTTGTAAGACTGCGAATGAGATTTAAAACCTTCAATTGATCACCTACAGTTAATCGAATGATTTTAACATTTTATTGCATTTGTACTGATTGATTTAAGAAATTGAAATCACAAGTTTGAATGAATACGAATTAAATTAAAGCATTCATTTCATTCCTTATAGTCAATGCAATGAGTTAAACATGTTGTTATGTTTATACTGAATGAGTAAAGGGATTGAAACAACAAGTTCGTATAAATATAATTGAAATTTAAGTCATTCATTTACTCTCTTATAGTTAATCAAGTGGGACCAGCTTGTTGTTTCATTCACATTGATTGGCTAAGTGGATTAAAATCACAAATTTACGTAACTACGAATGGGATTTAAGGCATTCATTTGATCTTTTTTACAGAATTCAAAGATTTAAACTTGTTATTTCTACATCGAATTATTTAAACGATTGAAATCATAAGTTCGTTCGAATGCCAATGAGATTTAACCGTTAATTTACTCCCTTAGAGTAAATCCAATGAGTCGAACTTGTTCTTTGATACTTATAGTTAATCGAATGAGTATGACTTCTTGTTACATCTATATTTTGTTATTTAACGGGTGGATTTAAATCACAAGTCGATATGAAGACAATTGTTGAAGTCAATCCTTTCATTATTTGAAATCCATCAAATTAAACAAGTTATTCGGTCCCTCACAGTTAATCCAACAAGTTTTAGTCGTCCTTACATCTACATTGATTGATTAAAGGAATGGAAATCATATGTTCACGTGAATAGGAATGGAGCTTAAGCCATTTATTTCATCACTTATAGCAAATCCAATGAAATTGAACAGTTAATCGAATGATTTTAACATTTTATTGCATTTGTACTGATTGATTTAAGAAATTGAAATCACAAGTTTGAATGAATACAAATGAAATTTAAGCATTCATTTCATCCCTCATAGTCAATGCAATGAGATAAACATGTTGTTACGTTTATACTGAATGAGTAAAGAGATTGAAACAACAAGTTCGTATAAATATAAATGAGATTTAAGTCATTCATTTGCTCTCTTATAGTTAATCAAGTGGGACCAGCTTGTTGTTTCATTCACATTGATTGGCTAAGGGGATTAAAATCACAAATTTACGTAACTACAAATGGGATTTAAGGCATTCATTTGATCTTTTTTACAGAATTCAAAGATTTAAACTTGTTATTTCTACATCGAATGATGTAAACGATTGAAATCATAAGTTCGTTCGAATGCCAATGAGATTTAACAGTTAATTTACTCCCTTAGAGTAAATCCAATGAGTTGAACTTGTTCTTTGATACTTATAGTTAATCGAATGAGTATGACTTGTTGTTACATCTATATTTCGTTATTTGACGGGTGGATTTAAATAACAAGTCGATATCAACACAATTGTTTAAGTCAATCCTTTCATCATTTGAAATTCAACACATTAAACAAGTTATTCGATCCCTCACAGTTAATCCGACGAGTTTCAATCGTCCTTACATCTACATTGACTGATTAAAGGAATGGAAATCATAGGTTCACGTGAATTGGAATGGCACCTAAGCCATTTATTTCATCACTTATAGCAAATCCAACGAGTTAAACTGGTTACATTTATATTTAATGATTTAAGGGATTGAAATCATAAGTTTGTAAGACTGCGAATGAGATTTAAAACATTCATTTGATCACCTACAGTTAATCGAATGATTTTAGCATTTTATTGCATTTGTACTGATTGATTTAAGAAATTGAAATCCCAAGTTTGAATGAATACGAATGAGATTTAAGCATTCATTTCATCCCCCATATTCAATGCAATGAGTTAAACATGTTGTTACGTTTATACTGAATGAATAAAGGGATTGAAACAAGAAGTTCGCATAAATATGAACCATATTTAAGTCATTGATTTGCTTCCTTATAGTTAATCAAGTGGGACCAGCTTGTTGTCTCATTCACATTGATTGGCTTAGGGGATTAAAATCACAAATTTACGTGATTACAATTGGGTTTAATACATTCATTTGATCTTTTGTAGTGAATTCAAAGATTTAAACTTGTTATTTCTATATCGAACGATTTAAATGATTGAAATCGTAAGTTCGTTTGAACGCCAATGAGATTTAACCGTTCATTTACTCCCTCATAGTTTGTCCAATGAGTTGAATTTGTTATTTGATACTTATAAAAAACCGAATGACTGCAACTTGTTGTTACATCCATATTACGTGATTTAAGGGGTGGATTTAAATCACAAGTTCATATGAATGCAATTGTTTAAGCCATTCATTTCATCACATGAAGTTAATCCAACGGGTTGACCATGTTTCATTTACATTTAATGATTTAAGGGATTGCAATCACAAGCTTACAAGGCTATGAATAAGATTTCGAACCTTCATTTGATCACCTATAGTTGATCGAATGAGTTTCACATTTCATTTTGTTTGCACTGGTTGATTTAAGAAATTCAAATCGCAAGTTTGAATGAAAGGGATTGCGATTAAAGCGTATATTTGATCCCTTATTGTTAATGCAACGAGTTAAACAAGTTGTTACGTTTATACTGAATGATTTTGGGGATTGAAACAACAAGTTCGTATAAATATTAATGAGATTTAAGTCATTCATTTGCTCCCTTATAGTTAATAAAGTGGGATCGACTTGTCGTTTCATTCATATTGATTGGCTTAGGGGATTATAATCACAAATTTGCCGAACTACAGATGAGATTTAAGACATTCATTTGATCTTTTGTAGTGAATTCAAAGACTTTGACTTGTTATATATACATCAAACGATTTAAACGATTGAAATCAAAAGTTCGTTCGAATGCCAATGAGATTCAACCGTTCATTTACTCCAAATCCAATGTGTTGAACTTATTCTTTGATACTTATAGTTAATCGAATGAGTATGACTTGTTGTTACATCTATATTATGTTATTTAAGGGGTAAATTTAAATCACAAGTCGATATGAACACAATTGTTGAAGCCATTCCTTTCATCATTTGAAATCCAACACATTAAACATGTTATCCGGTCCCCTGCAGTTAATCCAACGAGTTTCAATCATCCTTACATCCACTTTGATAGATTAAAGGAATGGAAATCATAGGTTCACGTGAACACGAATGCAACTTAAGCCATTCATTTCATCACTTTTAGCAAATCCAACGAGTTAAACAGGTTACATTTATATTTAGTGATTTAAGGGATTGAAATCACAAGTTGTAAGACTGCGAATGAGATTTAAAACCTTCAATTGATCACCTACAGTTAATCGAATGATTTTAACATTTTATTGCATTTGTACTGATTGATTTAAGAAATTGAAATCACAAGTTTGAATGAATACAAATGAAATTTAAGCATTCATTTCATCCCTTATAGTCAATGCAATGAGTTAAACATGTTGTTACGTTTATACTGAATGAGTAAAGATATTGAAACAACAAGTTCATATAAATATAAATGAGATTTAAGTCATTCATTTGCTCTCTTATAGTTTATCAAGTGGGACCAGCTTGTTGTTTCATTCACATTGATTGGCTAAGGGGATTAAAATGACAAATTTACATAACTACAAATGGGATTTAAGGCATTCATTTGATCTTTTTACAGAATTCAAAGATTTAAACTTGTTATTTCTACATCGAATGATGTAAACGATTGAAATCATAAGTTCGTTCGAATGCCAATGAGTTGAACTTGTTCTTTGATACTTATAGTTAATCGAATGAGTATGACATGTTGTTACATCTATATTTCGTTATTTAACGGGTGGATTTAAATCACAAGTCAATATGAACACAATTGTTGAAGCCAATCCTTTCATCATTTGAAATCGAACACATTAAACAAGTTATTCAATCCCTCACAGTTAATCCAACGAGTTTCAATCATCCTTACATCTACATTGATTGATTAAAGGAATGCAAATCATAGGTTCAGGTGAATAGGATTGACACTTAAGCCATTTATTTCATCACTTATAGCAAATCCAACGAGTTAAACTGGTTACATTTATATTTAATGATTTAATGGATTGAAATCATAAGTTTGTAATACTGCGAATGAGATTTAAACATTTATTTGATCACCTACAGTTAATCGAATGATTTAACATTTTATTGCATTTGTACTGATTGATTTAAGAAATTGAAATCCCAAGTTTGAATGAATACGAATGAGATTTAAGCATTCATTGCATCCCTTATATTCAATGCAATGAGTTAAACATGTTGTTACGTTTATACTGAATGAATAAAGGGATTGAAACAACAAGTTCGCATAAATATGAACCAGATTTAAGTCATTCGTTTGCTTCCTTATAGTTAATCAAGTGGGACCAGCTTGTTGTCTCGTTCACATTGATTGGCTTAAGGGATTAAAATCACAAATTTACGTGACTACAATTGGGTTTAATACATTCATTTGATATTTTGTAGTGAATTCAAAGATTTAAACTTGTTATTTCTATATCGAACAATTTAAATGATTGAAATCGTAAGTTCGTTTGAACGCCAATGAGATTTAACTGTTCATTTACTCCCTCATAGTTAGTCCAATGAGTTGAATTTTTTATTTGATACTTATAGAAAACCGAATGACTACAACTTGTTGTTACGTCCATATTACGTTATTTAAGGGGTGGATTTAAATCACAAGTTCATATGAATGCAATTGTTTAAGCCATTCATTTCATCACATTAAGTTAATCCAACGGGTTGAACATGTTCCATTTACATTTAATGATTTAAGGGATTGCAATCACAAGCTTACAAGACTATGAATAAGATTTTGAACCTTCATTTGATCACCTATAGTTGATCGAATGAGTTTCACATTTCATTTTGTTTGCAGTGGTTGATTTAAGAAATTGAAATCGCAAGTCTGAATGAAAGGGATTGCGATTAAAGCGTCCATTTGATTCCTTATTGCTAATGCACCGAGTTAAACAAGTTGTTACGTTTATACTGAATGATTTTGGGATTGAAACAACAAGTTCGTATAAATATTAATGAGATTTAAGTCATTCATTTGCTCCCTTATAGTCAAAAAAGTTGGATCGACTTGTCGTTTCATTCATATTGATTGGCTTAGGGGATTAAAATCACAAATTTGCCTAACTACAAATCGAATTTAAGACATTCATTTGATCTTTTGTTGTGAATTCAAAGATTTTAACTTGTTATTTCTACATCAAACGATTTAAACAATTGAAATCAAAAGTTCGTTCGAATGCCAATGAGATTTAACCGTTCATTTACTCCAAATTCAATGAGTTGAACTTGTTCTTTGATACTTATAGTTAATCGAATGAGTATGACTTGTTGTAACATCTATATTACGTTATTTAAGGGGTAAATTTAAATCATAAGTCGATATGAACACAATTGTTGAAGCCATTTGTTTCATCATTTAAAATCCAACACATTAAACATGTTATCCGATCCCCTGCAGTTAATCCAACGACTTTCAATCATCCTTACATCCACTTTGATAGATTGAAGGAATGGAAATCATAGGTTGACGTGAACAGGAATGCAACATAAGCCATTCATTTCATCACTTATAGCAAATCCAACGAGTTAAACAGGTTACATTTATATTTAATGATTTAAGGGATTGAAATCATAAGTTTGTAAGACTGCGAATGAGATTTAAAACCTTCAATTGATCACCTATAGTTAATCGAATGATTTTAACATTTTATTGCATTGTACTGATTGATTTAAGAATTGAAATCACAAGTTTGAAAGAATACAAATGAAATTTAAGCATTCATTTCATCCCTTATAGTCAATGCAATGAGTTAAACATGTTGTTACGTTTATACTGAATGAGTAAAGGGATTGAAACAACAAGTTCATATAAATATAAATGAGATTTAAGTCATTCATTTGCTCTCTTATAGTTAATCAAGTGGGACCAGCTTGTTTCATTCACATTGATTGGCAAGGGGATTAAAATCATAAATTTACGTAACTACAAATGAGATTTAAAGCATTCATTTGATCTTTTTATGAATTCAAAGATTTAACTTGTTATTTCTACATCGAAGATTAACGATTGAAATCATAAGTTCGTTCGAATGCAATGAGATTTAACCGTTATTTCTTAAGTATCCAATGAGTTGAATTTTTTTTATATTATCGAATGATAATTGTTGTTATCTATATTCGTTATTAACGGTGGATTTAAATCGAATACATTTGAAGCAATTTTCATTGAATCCACATAAGTTATCATAGTTAAAAGTTTCATCGCCTTACATTAATTGATTTAAGAATGAAATCAAGTTCAGACAGAATAAGATTTATTTCATTTATCAACTAAGTTGATTAATGAAAGATTAATCAATTGTACATGGAAATAAAAATTAATCAAGTTTGATGATACAGGATTGAGATTTAAGCATCATTTCATCCCTTATATTCAATGCAATGAGTTAAACATGTTGTTACGTTTAACTGAATGAATAAAGGGATTGAAACAACAAGTTCGCATAAATATGAAAGATTTAAGTCATTCATTTGCTCCTTATAGTTAATCAAGTGGACCAGCTTGTTGTTCTTCACATTGATTGGCTTAGGGGATTAAAATCACAAGTTATGTGACTACAATGGGTTAATACATTCTTTGATCTTCTGTAGTGAATTCAAAGATTTAACTTGTTATTCTATCGAACGAGTTAAATGATGAAATCGTAGTTCGTTGAACGCCAATAAGATTTAACCATCATTACTCCTTCATAGTTTGTCCAATGAGTTGATTTGTTATTTATACTTATAACGAATGAAAACACGTCCATATACACAATGTTAAGCCAATCTTTCATCATTTGAAATCCACATTAAACAGTTATCGATCAGTTAATCAACATTCAATCTCCTACATCACTTGAAGATTAAGGAAGGAATCAAGGACGTGAACAGGAATGAATTAAGCCATTATTTCATCACTAAGAATCAACGGTTAACAGTTACATTTATATTTAATGATTTAAGGGATTGCAATCATAAGTTACAAGACTGGAATAAGATTTCGAACCTTTATTTGATCACCTATAGTTATCGAATGATTTACATTTATTTTGTTTTCATGGTTGATTTAAGAAATTGAAATCGCAAGTTTGAATGAATACGGATGCGATTTACAGCATCCATTTGATCCCTTATTGTCAATGCAACGAGTAAACAAGTTGTTACGTTTATACTGAATGATTAGGGATTGAAACAACAAGTTCGTATAAATATAATGAGATTTAAGTCATTCATTTGCTCCCTTTAGTTAATAAAGTGGGACGACTGTCGTTTCATTCATATTGATTCGCTTAGGGGATTAAAATCACAAATTTGCTAACTACAAATGGGATTTAAGACATTCATTTGATCTTTTGTAGTGAATTCAAAGATTTTAACATGTTATTTCTACATCAACGATTTAAACGATTGAAATCAAAAGTTCATTCGAATGCCAATGAGATTTAACCATTCATTTACTCCAAATCCAATGAGTTGAACTTGTTCTTTGATACTTATAGTTAATCGAATGAGTATGACTTGTTGTTACATCTATATTACGTTATGTAAGGGTAAATTTAATCACAAGTCGATGTCAACACAATTGTTGAAGAGATTCCTTTCATCATTTGAAATCCAACACATTAAACATGTTATCCGATCCCCTGCAGTTATGCAACGAGTTTCAATCATCCTTACATCCACTTTGATAGATTAAAGGAATGGAATCATAGGTTCACGTGAACAGGAATGCAAGTTAAGCCATTCATTTCATCACTTATAGCAAATCCAACGAGTTAAACAGGTTACATTTATATTTAATGATTTAAGGGATTGAAATCATAAGTTTGTAAGACTGCGAATGAGATTTAAAACCTTCAATTGATCACCTACAGTTAATCGAATGATTTTAACATTTTATTGCATTTGTACTTATTGATTAAGAAATTGAAATCACAAGTTTGAAAGAATACAAATGAAATTTAAGCATTCATTTCATCCCTTATAGTCAATGCAATGAGTTAAACATGTTGTTACGTTTATACTGAATGAGTAAAGGCATTGAAACAACAAGTTCATATAATATAAATGAGATTTAAGTCATTCATTTGCTCTCTTATAGTTAATCAAGTGGGACCAGCTAGTTGTTTCATTCATATTGATTGGCTAAGTGGATTAAAATCACAAATTTACGTAACTACAAATGGGATTTAAGCATTCATTGATCTTTTTACAGAATTCAAAGATTAAATGTTATTCTACATCGAATGATTAAACGATTGAAATCATAAGTTCGTTCGATTGCCAATGAGATTTAACCGTTAATTTACTCCCTTAGAGTAAATCCAATGAGTTGAACTTGTTCTTTGATACTTATAGTTAATCGAATGAGTATGACTTGTTGTTACATCTATATTTCGTTATTTAACGGGTGGATTTAAATCAGAACACAATTGTTGAAGCCAATCCTTTCATCATTTGAAATCCAACACATTAAAACCAAGTTATTCCGATCCCTCACAGTTAATCCAACGAGTTTCAATCGTCCTTACATCTACATTGATTGATTAAAGGAATGGAAATCATAGGTTCACGAGAACAGGAATGCAACTTAAGCCATTCATTTCATCACTTATAGCAAATCCAACGAGTTAAACAGGTTACATTTATATTTAATGATTTAAGGGATTGAAATCATAAGTTTGTAAGACTGCGAATGAGATTTAAAACCTTCAATTGATCACCTACAGTTAATCGAATCATTTTAACATTTTATTGCATTTGTACTTATTGATTTAAGAAATTGAAATCCCAAGTTTGAATGAATACGAATGAGATTTAAACATTCATTTCATCCCTTCTATTCAATGCAATGAGTTAAACATGTTGTTACGTTTATACTGAATGAATATGAAATCGCAAGTTTGAATGAAAGGGATTGCGATTAAAGCGTCAATTTGATCCCGTGTTGTTAATGGAACGAATTAAACAAGTTGTTACGTTTATACTGAATGATTTTGGGGATTGAAACAACAAGTTCGTACAAATATAATGAGATTTAAGTCATTCATTTGCTCCCTTATAGTTAATAAAGTGGGATCGACTTGTCGTTTCCTTCATATTGATTCGCTTAGGGGATTAAAATCACAAATTTGCCCAACTACAAATGGGATTTAAGACATTCATTTGATCTTTTGTAGTGAATTCAAAGATTTTAACTTGTTATTTCTACATCAAACGATTTAAACAATTGAAATCAAAAGTTCGTTCGAATGCCAATGAGATTTAACCATTCATTTACTCCAAATCCAATGAGTTGAACTTGTTCTTTGATACTTATATTCAATCGAATGAGTATGACTTGTTGTTTCAACTATATTACGTTATTTAAGGGGTAAATTTAAATCACAAGTCGATATGAACACCATTGTTGAAGCCATTCCTCTCATCATTTGAAATCCAACACATTAAACATGTTATCCGATCCCTAGCAGTTAATCCAACGATTTTCAATCATCCTTACATCCACTTTGATAGATTAAAGGAATGGAAATCATAGGTTCACGTGAACAGGAATGCAACATAAGCCATTCATTTCATCACTGCGAGACTGCGAGACTGTTAAACAGGTTACATTTATATTTAATGATTTAAGGGATTGAAATCATAAGTTTGTAAGACTGCGAATGAGATTTAAAATCTTCAATTGATTACCTACAGTTAATCGAATGATTTTAACATTTTATTGCATTTGTACTGATTGATTTAATAAATTGAAATCACAAGTTTGAAACAATACAAATGAAATTTAAGCATTCATTTCATCCCTTATCGTCAATGCAACGAGTTAAACATGTTGTTACGTTTATACTGAATGAGTAAAAGCATTGAAACAGTAAGTTCATATAAATATGAATGAGATTTAAGTCATTCATTTTCTCTCTTATAGTTAATCAAGTGGGACCAGCTTCTTGTTTCATTCACATTGATTGGCTAAGGGGATTAAAATCACAAATTTACGTAACTACAAATGGGATTTAAGGCATTCATTTGATCTTTTTTACAGAATTCAAAGATTTAAACTTGTTATTTGTACATCGAATGATTTAAACGATTGAAATCATAAGTTTGTTCGAATGCCAATGAGATTTAACCGTTAATTTACTCCATTAGAGTAAATCCAATGAGTTGAACTTGTTCTTTGATACTTATAGTTTATTGAATGAGTATGACTTGTTGTTACATCTATATTTCGTTATTGAACGGGTGGATTTAAATCACAAGTCGATATGAACACAATTGTTGAAGCCAATCCTTTCATCATTTGAAATCAAACACATTAAACAAGTTATTCGATCCCTCGCAGTTAATCCAACGAGTTTCAATCGTCCTTACATCTACATTGATTGATTAAAGGAATGGAAATCATAGGTTCACGTGAACAGGAATGGAACTTAAGCCATTTATTTCATCACTTATAGCAAATCCAACGCGTTAAACTGGTTACATTTATATTTAATGATTTAAGGGATTGAAATCATAAGTTTGTAAGACTGCGAATGAGATTTAAAACCTTCAATTGATCACCTACAGTTAATCAAATGATTATAACATTTTATTGCATTTGTACTGATTGATTTAATAAATTGAAATCACAAGTTTGAATGAATACAAATGAAATTTAAGCATTCATTTCATCCCTTATAATCAATGAAATGAGTTAAACATGTTGTTACGTTTATACTGAATGAGTAAAGCCATTGAAACAACAAGTTCGTATCAATATAAATGAGATTTAAGTCATTCATTTGCTCTCTTATAGTTAATCAAGTGGGACCAGCTTGTTGTTTCATTCACATTGATTGGCTAAGGGGATTAAAATCACAAATTTACGTAACTACAAATGGGATTTAAGGCATTCATTTGATCTTTTTTACAGAATTCAAAGATTTAAACTTGTTATTTGTACATCGAATGATTTAAACGATTGAAATCATAAGTTTGTTCGAATGCCAATGAAATTTAACCGTTAATTTACTCCATTAGAGTAAATCCAATGAGTTGAACTTGTTCTTTGATACTTATAGTTTATTGAATGAGTATGACTTGTTGTTACATCTATATTTCGTTATTTAACGGGTGGATTTAAATCACAAGTCGATATGAACACAATTGTTGAAGTCAATCCTTTCATCATTTGAAATCCAACACATTAAACAAGTTATTCGATCCCTCACAGTTAATCCAACGAGTTTCAATCGTCCTTACATCTACATTGATTGAATAAAGGAATGGAAATCATAGGTTCACGTGACTAGAAATGGCACTTAAGCCATTTATTTCATCACTTATAGCAAATCCAATGAGTTAAACTGGTTACATTTATATTTAATGATTTAAGGGATTGAAATCATAAGTTTGTAACACTGCGAATGAGATTTAAAACGTTCATTTGAACACCTACAGTTAATCGAATGATTTTAACATTTTATTGCATTTGTACTGATTGATTTAAGAAATTCAAATCACAAGTTTGAATGAATACAAATGAAATTTAAGCATTCATTTCATCCCTTATAGTCAATGCAATGAGTTAAACATGTTGTTACGTTTATACTGAATGAGTAAAGGGATTGAAACAACAAGTTCGTATAAATATAAATGAGATTTAAGTCATTCATTTGCTGTCTTATAGTTAATCAAGTGTGACCAGCTTGTTGTTTCATTCACATTGATTGGCTAAGGGGATTAAAATCACAAATTTACGTAACTACAAATGGGATTTAAGGCATTCATTTGATCTTTTTTACAGAATTCAAAGATTTAAACTTGTTATTTCTACATCGAATGATTTAAACGATTGAAATCATAAGTTCGTTCGAATGCCAATGAGATTTGACTGTTAATTTACCCCCTTAGAGTAAATCCAATTAGTTGAACTTGTTCTTTGATACTTATAGTTTATCGAATGAGTATGACTTGTTGTTATATCGACATTTCGTTATTTAACGGGGGGATTTAAATCACAACACAATTGTTGAAGCCAATCCTTTCATCATTTGCAATCCAACACATTAAACAAGTTATTCGATCCCTCACAGTTAATCCAACGAATTTCAATCGTCCTTACATCTACATTGATTGATTAAAGGAATGGAAATCATAGGTTCACGTGAACAGGAATGGAACTTAAGCCATTTATTTCATCACTTATAGCAAATCCAACGCGTTCAACTGGTTACATTTATATTTAATGATTTAAGGGATTGAAATCATAAGTTTGTAACACTGCGAATGAGATTTAAAACATTCATTTGATCACCTACAGTTAATCGAATGATTTTAACATTTTATTGCATTTGTACTGATTGATTTAAGAAATTGAAATCACAAGTTTGAAAGAATACAAATAAAATTTAAGCATTCATTTCATCCCTTATAGTCAATGCAATGAGTTAAACATGTTGTTACGTTTATACTAAATGAGTAAAGGGATTGAAACAACAAGTTCATATAAATATAAAAGTGATTTAAGTCATTCATTTGCTCTCTTATAGTTAATCAAGTGGGACCAGCTTGTTGCTTCATTCACATTGATTGGCTAAGGGGATTAAAATCACAAATTTACGTAACTACAAATGGGATTTAAAGCATTCACTTGATCTTTTTTACATCATTCACTTGAATATGAATGAGATTTAAGCATTCATTTCGTCCTTTCTATTCAATGCAATGAGTTAAACATGTTGTTACGTTTATACTGAATGAATAAAGTGATTGAAACAACAAGTTCGCATAAATATGAACCAGATTTAAGTCATTCATTTGCTTCCTTATAGTTAATCAAGTGGGACCAGCTTGTTGTCTCATTCACATTGATTGGCTTAGGGGATTAAAATCACAAATTTACGTGACTACAATTAGGTTTAATACATTCATTTGATCTTTTGTAGTGAATTCAAAGATTTAAACTTGTTATTTCTACATCGAACGATTTAAATGATTGAAATCGTAAGTTCCTTTGAACGCCAGTGAGATTTAACAGTTCATTTACTCCCTCATAGTTAGTCCAATGAGTTGAATTTGTTATTTGATACTTATAGAAAACCGAATGACTACAACTTGTTGTTACATCCATATTACGTGATTTAAGGGGTGGATTTAAATCACAAGTTCATATGAACGCAATTGTTTAAGCCATTCATTTCGTCACATGAAGTTAATCCAACGGGTTGAACATGTTCCATTTACATTTAATGATTTAAGGGATTGCAATCACAAGCTTACAAGACTATGAATAAGATTTCGAACCTTTATTTGATCACCTATAGTTGATCGAATGAGTTTCACATTTCATTTTGTTTGCACTGGTTGATTTAATAAATTGAAATCGCAAGTTTGAATGAAAGGGATTGCGATTAAAACAACAAGTTCGTATAAACAAGCTCTCTTATGGTTAATAAAGTGGGATCGACTTGTCGTTTCATTCATATTGATTGGCTTAGGGTATTAAAATCACAAATTTGCCTAACTACAGATGGGATTTAAGACATTCATTTGATCTTTTGTTGTGAATTCAAAGATTTTAACTTGTTATTTCTACATCAAACGATTTAAACAATTGAAATCAAAAGTTCGTTTGAATGCCAATGAGATTTAACCGTTCATTTACTCCAAATCCAATGAGTTGAACTTGTTCTTTGATACTTATAGTTAATCGAATGAGTATGACTTGTTGTTACATCTATATTACGTTATTTAAGGGGTAAATTTTAATCACAAGTCGATATGATCACAATTGTTGAAGCCAATCCTTTCATCATTAGAAATCCAACACATTAAACAAGTTATTCGATCCCTCACAGTTAATCAAACGAGTTTCAATCGTCCTTACATCTACATTGATTGATTAAAGGAATGGAAATCATAGGTTCACGTCAGTAGGAATCGCACTTAAGCCATTTAGTTCATCACTTATAGCAAATCCAACGAGTTAAACTGGTTACATTTATATTTAATGATTTAAGGGATTGAAATCATAAGTTTGTAACACTGCGAATGAGATTTAAATTATTGCATTTGTACTGATTGATTTAAGAAATTGAAATCCCAAGTTTCAATGAATACGAATGAGATTTAAGCATTCATTTCATCCTTTATATTCAATGCAATGAGTTAAACATGTTGTTACGTTTATATTGAATGAATAAAGGGATTGACACAACAAGTTCGCGTAAATATGAACCAGATTTAAGTTATTCATTTGCTTCCTTATAGTTAGTCAAGTGGGACCAGCTTGTTGTCTCATTCACATTGATTGGCTTAGGGGATTAAAATCACAAATTTGCATGACTACAATTGGGTTTAATACATTCATTTGATCTTTTGTAGTGAATTCAAAGATTTAAACTTGTTATTTCTATATCGAACGATTTAAATGATTGAAATCGTAAGTTCCTTTGAACGCCAGTGAGATTTAACCGTTCATTTACTCCCTCATAGTTAGTCCAATGAGTTGAATTTGTTATTTGATACTTATAGAAAACCGAATTACTACAACTTGTTGTTTCATCCATATTACGTGATTTAAGGGGTGGATTTAAATCACAAGTTCATATGAACGCAATTGTTTAAGCCATTCTTTTCATTACATGAAGTTAATCCAACAGGTTAAACATGTTCCATTTACATTTAATGATTTAAGAGATTGCAATCACAAGCTTACAAGACCATTAATAAGATTTCGAACCTTCATTTGATCACCTGTAGTTGATCGAATGAGTTTCACATTTCATTTTGTTTGCACTGGTTGATTTAAGAAATTGAAATCGCAAGTTTGAATGAAAGGGATTGCGATTAAAGCGTCCATTTGAACAAGTTGTTACGTTTATAATGAATGATTTTGGGGATTGAAACAACAAGTTCGTATAAACATTAATGTGATTTAAGTCATTCATTTGCTCCCTTATAGTTAATAAAGGGGGATCGACTTGTCGTTTCATTCATATTGATTGGCTTAGGGGATTAAAATCACAAATTTGCCTAACTGCAAATGGGATTTAAGACATTCATTTGATCTTTTGTAGTGAATTCAAAGATTTTGACTTGTTATTTCTACATCAAACGATTTAAACGATTAAAATCAAAAGATCGTTCGAATGCCAATGAGATTTAACCGTTCATTTACTCCAAATCCAATGAGTTGAACTTGTTCTTTGATACTTATAGGTAATCGAATGAGTATGACTTGTTGTTACATCTATATTACGTTATTTAAGGGGTAAATTTAAATCACAAGTCGATATGAACACAATTGTTGAAGCCATTCCATTCATCATTTGAAATCCAACACATTAAACGTGTTATCCGATCCCCTGCAGTTAATCCAACGAGTTTCAGTCATCCTTACATCCACTTTGATAGATTAAAGGAATGGAAATCATAGGTTCACGTGAACATGAATGCAACTTAAGCCATTCATTTCATCACTTATAGCAAATTCAACGAGTTAAACAGGTTACATTTATATTTAATGATTTAAGGGATTGAAATCATAAGTTTGTAAGACTGCGAATGAGCTTTAAAACCTTTAATTGATCACCTACTGTAAATCGAATGATTTTAACATTTTATTGCATTTGTACTGATTGGTTTAAGAAATTGAAATCACAAGTTTGAATGAATACAAATGAAATTTAATCATTCATTTCATCCCTTATAGTCAATGCAATGAGCTAAACATGTTGTTACGTTTATACTGAATGAGTAAAGGGATTGAAACAACAAGTTCATATAAATATAAAAGAGATTTAAGTCATTCATTTGCTCTCTTATAGTTAATCAAGTGGGACCAGCTTGTTGCTTCATTCACATTGATTGGCTAAGGGGATTAAAATCACAAATTTACGTAACTACAAATGGGATTTAAAGCATTCATTTGATCTTTTTTACAGAATTCAAAGATTTAAACTTGTTATTTCTACATTGAATGATTTAAACGATTGAAATCATAAGTTCGTTCGAATGCCAATGAGATTTAACCATTAATTTACTCCCTTAGAGTAAATCCAATGAGTTGAACTTTTTCTTTGATACTTATAGATAATCGAATGAGTATGGCTTGTTGTTATATCTATATTTCGGTATTTAACGGGTGGATTTAAATCACAATACAATTGTTGAAGCCAATCCTTTCATCATTTGAAATCCAACACATTAAACAAGTTATTCAATCCCTTACAGTTAATCCAACGAGTTTCAATCGTCCTTACATCTATATTGATTGATTAAAGAAATGGAAATCATAGGTTCACGTGAACAGGAATGGAACTTAAGCCATTTATTTCATCACTTATAGCAAATCCAACGCGTTAAACTGGTTACATTTATATTTAATGATTTAAGGGATTGAAATCATAAGTTTGTAACACTGCGAATGAGATTTAAAACATTCATATGATCACCTACAGTTAATCGGATGATTTTAACATTTTATTGCATTTGTACTGATTGATTTAAGAAATTGAAATCACAAGTTTGAATGAATACGAATGAGATTTAAGCATTCATTTCATCCCTTATATTCAATGCAATGAGTTAAACATGTTGTTACGTTTATACTGAATGAATAAAGGGATTGACACAACAAGTTCGCGTAAATATGAACCAGATTTAAGTCATTCATTTGCTTCCTTATAGTTAATCAAGTGAGACCAACTTGTTGTCTCATTCACATTGATTGGCTTAGGGGATTAAAATCACAAATTTACGTGACTACAATTGGGTTTAATACATTCATTTGATCTTTTGTAGTGAATTCAAAGATTTAAACTTGTTATTTCTATATCGAACGATTTAAATGATTGAAATCGTAAGTTCCTTTGAACGCCAGTGAGATTTAACCGTTCATTTACTCCCTCATAGTTAGTCCAATGAGTTGAATTTGTTATTTGATACTTATAGAAAACCGAATGACTACAACTTGTTGTCACATCCATATTACGTGATTTAAGGGGTGGATTTAAATCACAAGTTCATATGAACGCAATTGTTTAAGCCATTCATTTCATCACATGAAGTTAATCCAACGGGTTGAACATGTTCCATTTACATTTAATGATTTAAGAGATTGCAATCACAAGCTTACAAGACCATGAATAAGATTTCGAACCTTCATTTGATCACTTGTAGTTGATTAAATGAGTTTCACATTTCATTTTGTTTGCACTGGTTGATTTAAGAAATTGAAATCGCAAGTTTGAATGAAAGGGATTGCGATTAAAGCGTCCATTTGATCCCTTATTGTTAATGCAACGAGTCAAACAAGTTGTTACGTTTATACTGAATGATTTTGGGCATTGAAACAACAAGTTCGTATAAATATTAATGTGATTTAAGTCATTCATTTGCTCCTTTATAGTTAATAAAGTGGGATCGACTTGTCGTTTCATTCATATTGATTGGCTTAGGGGATTAAAATCACAAATTTGCCTAACTACAAATGGGATTTAAGACATTCATTTAAACGATTGAAATCAAAAGTTCGTTCGAATGCCAATGAGTTTTAACCGTTCATTTACTTCAAATCCAATGATTTGAACTTGTTCTTTGATACTTATAGGTAATCGAATGAGTATGACTTGTTGTTACATCTATATTACGTTATTTAAGGGGCAAATATAAATCACAAGTCGATATGAACAGAATTGTTGAAGCCATTCCATTCATCATTTGAAATCCGACACATTAAACGTGTTATCCGATCCCCTGCAGTTAATCCAACGAGTTTCAATCATCCTTACATCCACTTTGATAGATTAAAGGAATGGAAATCATAGGTTCACGTGAACAAGAATGCAACTTAAGTCATTCATTTCATCACTTATAGCAAATTCAACGACTTAAACTGGTTACATTTATATTTAATGATTTAAGGGATTAAAATCATAAGTTTGTAAGACTGCGAATGAGATTTAAAACCTTCAATTGATCACCTACAGTTAATCGAATGAATTTAGCATTTTATTGCATTTGTACTGATTGGTTTAAGAAATTGAAATCACAAGTTCGAATGAATACAAATGAAATTTAGGCATTCATTGCATCCCTTATAGTCAATGCAATGAGCTAAACATGTTGTTACTTTTATACTGAATGAGTAAAGGGATTGAAACAACAAGTTCGTATAAATATAAATGAGATTTAAGTCATTCATTTGCTTTCTTATAGTTAATCAAGTGAGACCAGCTTGTTGTTTCATTCTCATTGATTGGCTAAGGGGATTAAAATCACAAATTTACGTAACTACAAATGGGATTTAAAGCATTCATTTGATCTTTTTTACAGAATTCAAAGATTTAAACATGTTATTTCTACATTGAATGATTTAAACGATTGAAATCATAAGTTCGTTCGAATGCCAATGAGATTTAACCATTAATTTACTCCCTTAGAGTAAATCCAATGAGTTGAACTTGTTCTTTCATACTTATAGTTAATCGAATGAGTATGACTTGTTGTCATATCTATATTTCGGTATTTAACGGGTGGATTTAAATCACAACACAATTGTTGAAGCCAATCCTTTCATCATTTGAAATCCAACACATTAAACAAGTTATTCGATCCCTCACAGTTAATCCCACGAGTTTCAATCGTCCTTACGTCTACATTGATTGATTAAAGGAATGGAAATCATAGGTTCACGTGAACAGGAATGGAACTTAAGCCATTTATTTCATCACTTATAGCAAATCCAACGCGTTAAACTGGTTACATTTATATTTAATGATTTAAGGGATTGAAATCATAAGTTTGTAACACTGCGAATGAGATTTAAAACATTCATTTGATCACCTACAGTTAATCGAATGATTTTAACATTTTATTGCATTTGTACTGATTGATTCAAGAAATTGAAATCCCAAGTTTGAATGAATACGAATGAGATTTAAGCATTCATTTCATCCCTTATATTCAATGCAATGAGTTAAACATGTTGTTACGTTTATACTGAATGAATAAAGGGATTGACACAACAAGTTCGCGTAAATATGAACTAGATTTAAGTCATTCATTTGCTTCCTTATAGTTAATCAGGTGGGACCAGATTGTTGTCTCATTCACATTGATTGGCTTAGGGGATTAAAATCACAAATTTACGTGACTACAATTGGGTTTAATACATTTATTTGATCTTTTGTAGTGAATTCAAAGATTTAAACTTGTTATTTCTATATCAAACGATTTAATTTATTGAAATCGTAAGTTCCTTTGAACGCCTATGAGATTTAACCGTTCATTTACTCCCTCATAGTTAGTCCAATGGGTTGAATTTGTTATTTGATACTTATAGAAAATCGAATGACTACAACTTGTTGTTACATCCATATTACGTGATTTAAGGGGTGGATTTAAATCACAAGTTCATATGAACGCAATTGTTTAAGCCATTCATTTCATCACATGAAGGTAATCCAACGGGTTGAACATGTTCCATTTACATTTAATGGTTTAAGAGATTGCAATCACAAGCTTACAAGACTATGAATAAGATTTCGAACCTTCATTTGATCACTTGTAGTTGATCGAATGAGTTTCACATTTCATTTTGTTTGCACTGGTTGATTTAAGAAATTGAAATCGCAAGTTTGAATGAAAGGGATTGCGATTAAAGGGTCCATCTGATCCCTTATTGTTAATGCAACGAGTTAAACAAGTTGTTACGTTTATACTGAATGATTTTGGGGATTGAAACAAGAAGTTCGTATAAATATTAATGTGATTTAAGTCATTCATTTGCTCCCTTATAGTTAACAAAGTGGGATCGACTTGTCGTTTCATTCATATTGATTGGCTTAGGGGATTAAAATCACAAATTTGCCTAACTGCAAATGGGATTTAAGACATTCATTTGATCTTTTGTAGTGAATTCAAAGATTTTAACTTGTTATTTCTACATCAAACGATTTAAACGATTGAAATCAAAAGTTCGTTCGAATGCCAATGAGATTTAACCGTTCATTTACTCCAAATCCAATGAGTTGAACTTGTTCTTTGATACTTATAGGTAATCGAATGAGCATGACTTGTTGTTACATCTATATTACGTTATTTAAGGGGCAAATTTCAATCACAAGTCGATATGAACACAATTGTTGAAGCCATTCCATTCATCATTTGAAATCCAACACATTAAACGTGTTATCCGATCCCCTGCAGTTAATCCAACGAGTTTCAATCATCCTTACATCCACTTTGATAGATTAAAGGAATGGAAATCATTGGTTCACGTGAACAGGAATGCAACTTAAGCCATTCATTTCATCACTTATAGCAAATCCAACGAGTTAAACAGGTTACATTTATATTTAATGATTTAAGGGATTGAAATCATAAGTTTGTAATACTGCGAATGAGATTTAAAACCTTCAATTGATGACCTACAGTTAATCGAATGATTTTAACATTTTATTGCATTTGTACTGATTGGTTTAAGAAATTGAAATCACAAGTTTGAATGAATAGAAATGAAATTTAAGCATTCATTTCATCCCTGATAGTCAATGCAATGAGCTAAACATGTTCTTACGTTTATACTGAATGAGAAAAGGGATTGAAACAACAAGTTTGTATAAATATAAATGAGATTTAAGTCATTCATTTGCTCTCTTATGGTTAATCAAGTGAGACCATCTTGTTGTTTCATTCACATTGATTGGCTAAGGGGATTAAAATCACAAATTTTCGTAACTACAAATGGGATTTAAAGCATTCATTTGATCTTTTTTACAGAATTCAAAGATTTAAACTTGTTATTTCTACATTGAATGATTTAAATGATTGAAATCATAAGTTCGTTCGAATGCCAATGAGATTTAACCATTAATTTACTCCCTTAGAGTAAATCCAATGAGTTGAACTTGTTCTTTCATACTTATAGTTAATCGAATGAGTATGACTTGTTGTTATATCTTTATTTCGGTATTTAACGGGTGGATTTAAATCACAACACAATTGTTGAAGGCAATCCCTTCATCATTTGAAATCCAACACATTAAACAAGTTATTCGACCCTCACAATTAATCCAACGGGTTTCAATCGTCCTTACATCTACCTTGATTGATTAAAGGAATGGAAATCATAGGTTCACGTGAACTGGAATGGAACTTAAGCCATTTATTTCATCACTTATAGCAAATCCAACGCGTTAAACTGGATACATTTATATTTAATGATTTAAGTGATTGAAATCATAAGATTGTAACACTGCGAATGAGATTTAAAACATTCATTTGATCACCTACAGTTAATCGAATGATTTTAACATTTTATTGCATTTGTACTGATTGATTTAAGAAATTGAAATCCCAAGTTTGAATGAATATGAATGAGATTTAAGCATTCATTTCATCCCTTATATTCAATGCAATGAGTTAAACATGTTGTTACGTTTATACTGAATGAAGAAAGGGATTGACACAACAAGTTCGCGTAAATATGAACCAGATTTAAGTCATTCATTTGCTTCCTTATAGTTAATCAATTGGGACCAGCTTGTTGTCTCATTCACATTGATTGGCTTAGGGGATTAAAATCACAAATTTACGTGACTACAATTGGGTTTAATACATTCATTTGATCTTTTGTAGTGAATTCAAAGATTTAAACTTGTTATTTCTATATCGAACGATTTAAATGATTGAAATCGTAAGTTCCTTTGAACGCCAGTGAGATTTAGCCGTTCATTTACTCCCTCATAGTTAGTCCAATGAGTTGAATTTGTTATTTGATACTTATAGAAAACGGAATGACTACAACTTGTTGTTACATCCATATTACGTGATTTAAGGGGTGGATTTAAATCACAAGTTAATATGAACGCAATTGTTTAAGCCATTCATTTCATCACATGAAGGTAATCCAACGGGTTGAACATGTTCCATTTACATTTAATGATTTAAGAGATTGCAATCACAAGCTTACAAGACTATGAATAAGATTTCGAACCTTCATTTGATCACCTATAGTTGATCGAATGAGTTTCACATTTCATTTCGTTTGCACTGGTTGATTTAAGAAATTGAAATTGTAAGTTTGAATGAAAGGAATTGCGATTAAAGGGTCCATTTGATCCCTTATTGTTAATGCAACGAGTTAAACAAGTTGTTACGTTTATACTGAATGATTTTGGGGATTGAAACAACAAGTTCGTATAAACATTAATGTGATTTAAGTCATTCATTTGCTCCCTTATAGTTAATAAAGTGGGATCGACTTGTCGTTTCATTCATATTGATTGGCTTAGGGGATTAAAATCACAAATTTGCCTAACTGCAAATGAGATTTAAGACATTAATTTGATCTTTTGTAGTGAATTCAAAGATTTTAACTTGTTATTTCTTCATCAAACGATTTAAACGATTGAAATCAAAAGTTCGTTCGAATGCCAATGAGATTTAACCGTTCATTTACTCCAAATCCAAAGAGTTGAACTTGTTCTTTGATACTTATAGGTAATCGAATGAGTATGACTTGTTGTTACATCTATATTACGTTATTTAATGGGTAAATTTAAATCACAAGTCGATATGAACGCAATTGTTGAAGCCATTCCATTCATCATTTGAAATCCAACACATGAAACGTGTTATCCGATCCCCTGCAGTAAATCCAACGAGTTTCAATCATCCTTACATCCACTTTGATAGATTAAAGGAATGGAAATCATAGGTTCACGTGAACAGGAATGCAACTTAAGCCATTCATTTCATCACTTATAGCGAATCCAACGAGTTAAACAGGTTACATTTATATTTAATGATTTAAGGGATTGAAATCATAATTTTGTAAGACTGCGAATGAGATTTAAAACCTTCAATTGATCACCTACAGTTAATCGAATGATTTTAACATTTTATTGCATTTGTACTGATTGGTTTAAGAAATTGAAATCACAAGTTTGAATGAATACAAATGAAATTTAAGCATTCATTTCATCCCTTATAGTCAATGCAATGAGCTAAACATGTTGTTACGTTTATACTGAATGAGTAAAGGGATTGAAACAACAAGTTCGTATAAATATAAATGAGATTTAAGTCATTCATTTGCTCTCTTATAGTTAATCAAGTGGGACCAGCTTGTTGTTTCATTCACATAGATTGGCTAAGGTGATTAAAATCACAAATTTACGTAACTACAAATGGGATTTAAGGCATTCATTTGATCTTTTTACAAAATTCAAAGATTTAAAATTGTTATTTCTACATCGAATGATTTAAACGATTGAAATCATAAGTTCGTTCGAATGCCAATGATATTTAACCGTTAATTTACTCCCATAGAGGAAATCCAAAGAATTGAACTTGTTCTTTGATACTTATAGTTAATCGAATGAGTATGACTTGTTGTTACATCTATATTTCGTTATTTAACGGGTGTATTTAAATCACAATTCGATATGAACAGAATTGTTGAAGCCAATCCTTTCATCATTTCAAATCCAACACATTAAACAAGTTATTCGATCCCTCACAGTTAATCCAACGAGTTTCAATCGTCTTTACATTTACATTGATTGATTAAAGGAATGGAACTGATAGGTTCACGTGAACAGGAATGGAACTTAAGCCATTTATTTCATCACTTATAGCAAATCCAACGAGTTAAACTGGTTACATTTATATTTAATGATTTAAGGGATTGAAATCATAAGTTTGTAACACTGCGAATGAGATTTAAAACATTCATTTGATCACTTATAGTTAATCGAATGATTTTAACATTTAATTGCATTTGTACTGATTGATTTAAGAAATTGAAATCCCAAGTTTGAATGAATACGAATGAGATTTAAGCGTTCATTTCATCCCTTATATTCAATGCAATGAGTTAAACATGTTGTTACATTTATACTGAATGAATAAAGGGATTGAAACAACAAGTTCGCATAAATATGAACCAGATTTATGTCATTCATTTGCTTCCCTATAGTTAATCAAGTGGGACCAGCTTGTTGTCTCATTCACATTGATTGGCTTAGGAGATTAAAATCACAAATTTACGTGACTACAATTGGGTTTAATAGATTCATTTGATCTTTTGTAGTGAATTCAAAGATTTAAACTTGTTATTTCTATATCGAACGATTTAAATGATTGAAATCGTAAGTTCGTTTGAACGCCAATGAGATTTAACCATTCATTTACTCCCTCATAGTTAGTCCAATGAGTTGAATTTGTTATTTGATACTTATAAAAAACCGAATGACTACAACTTGTTGTTACATCCATATTACGTGATTTAAGGGGTGGATTTAAATCACAAGTTCTTATTAACGCAATTGTTTAAGCCATTCATTTCGTCACATGAAGTTAATCCAACGGGTTGAACATGTTCCATTTGCATTTAATGATTTAAGGGATTGCAATCACAAGCTTACAAGACTATGAATAAGATTTCGAACCTTCATTTGATCACCTATAGTTGATCGAATGAGTTTCACATTTCATTTTGTTTGCACTGGTTGATTTAAGAAATTGAAATCGCAAGTTTTGAGGATTGAAACAACAAGTTCGTATAAATATTAATGTGATTTAAGTCATTCATTTGCTCCCTTACAATTAATAAAGTGGGATCGACTTGTCGTTTCATTCATATTGATTGGCTTAGGGGATTAAAATCACAAATTTGCCTAACTGCAAATGGGATTTAAGACATTCATTTGATCTTTTGTAGTGAATTCAAAGATTTTAACTTGTTATTTCTACATCAAACGATTTAAACTATTGAAATCAAAAGTTCGTTCGAATGCCAATGAGATTTAACCGTTCATTTACCCCAAATCCAATGAGTTGAACTTGTTCTTTGATACTTATAGTTAATCGAATGAGTATGACTTGTTGTTACATCTATATTACGTTATTTATGGGGTAAATTTAAATCACAAGTCTATATGAACACAATTGTTGAAGCCATTCCATTCATCATTTGAAATCCAACACATTAAACGTGTTATCGGATCCCCTGGAGTTAATCCAACGAGTTTCAATCATCCTTCCATCCACTTTGATAGATTAAAGGAATGGAAATCATGGGTTCACGTGAACAGGAATGCAACTTAAGCCCTTCATTTCATCACTTATAGCAAATCCAACGAGTTAAACAGGTTATATTTATATTTAATGATTCAAGGGATTGAAATCATAAGTTTGTAAGACTGCGAATGAGATTTAAAACCTTCAATTGATCACCTTCAATTGATCACCTACAGTTAATCGAATGATTTTAACATTTTATTGCATTTGTACTGATTGATTTAAGAAATTGAAATCACAAGTTTGAATGAATACAAATGAAATTTAAGCATTCATTTCATCCCTTATAGTCAATGCAATGAGCTAAACATGTTGTTACATTTATACTGAATGAGTAAAGGGATTGAAACAACAAGTTCGTATAAATATAAATGAGATTTAAGTCATTCTTTTGCTCTCTTACAGTTAATCAAGTGGGACCAGCTTGTTGTTTCATTCACATTGATTGGCTAAGGGAATTAAAATCACAAATTTACGTAACTACAAATGGGATTTAAGGCATTCATTTGATCTTTTTTACAGAATTCAAAGATTTAAACTTGTTATTTCTACATCGAATGATTTAAACGATTGAAATCATAAGTTCGTTCGAATGCCATTGAGATTTAACCGTTAATTTACTCCCTTAGAGGAAATCCAATGAGTTGAACTTGTTCTTTGATACTTATAGTTAATCGAATGAGTATGACTTGTTGTTACATCTATATTACGTTATTTAAGGGGTAAATTTAAATTACAAGTCGATATGAACACAATTGTTGAAGCCATTCCATTCATCATTTGAAATCCAACACATTAAACGTGTTATCCGATCACCTGGAGTTAATCCAACGAGTTTCAATCATCCTTCCATCCACTTTGATAGATTAAAGTATTGGAAATCATAGGTTCACGTGAACAGGAATGCAACTTAAGCCATTCATTTCATCACTTATAGCAAATCCAACGAGTTAAACAGGTTACATTTATATTTAATGATTTAAGGGACTGAAATCATAAGTTTGTAAGACTGCGAATGAGATTTAAAACCTTCAATTGATCACCTACAGTTAATCGAATGATTTTAACATTTTATTGCATTTGTACTGATTGATTTAAGAAATTGAAATCACAAGTTTGAATGAATACAAATGAAATTTAAGCATTCATTTCATCCCTTATAGTCAATGCAATGAGCTAAACATGTTGTTACGTTTACACTGAATGAGTAAAGAGATTGAAACAACAAGTTCGTATAAATATAAATGAGATTTAAGTCGTTCATTTGCTCTCTTATAGTTAATCAAGTGAGACCATCTTGTTGTTTCATTCACATTGATTGGCTAAGGGGATTAAAATCACAAATTTCCGTAACTACAAATGGGATTTAAAGCATTCATTTGATCTTTTTTACAGAATTCAAAGATTTAAACTTGTTATTTCTACATTGAATGATTTAAATGATTGAAATCATAAGTTCGTTCGAATGCCAATGAGATTTAACCATTAATTTACTCCCTTAGAGTAAATCCAATGAGTTGAACTTGTTCTTTGATACTTATAGTTAATCGAATGAGTATGACTTGTTGTTATATCTATATTTCGGTATTTAACGGGTGGATTTAAATCACAACACAATTGTTGAAGGCAATCCCTTCATCATTTGAAATCCAACACATTAAACAAGTTATTCGACCCTCACAGTTAATCCAACGGGTTTCAATCGTCCTTACATCTACATTGATTGATTAAAGGAATGGAAATCATAGGTTCACGTGAACTGGAATGGAACTTAAGCCATTTATTTCATCACTTATAGCAAATCCAACGCGTTAAACTGGATACATTTATATTTAATGATTTAAGGGATTGAAATCATAAGATTGTAACACTGCGAATGAGATTTAAAACATTCATTTGATCACCTACAGTTAATCAAATGATTTTAACATTTTATTGCATTTGTACTGATTGATTTAAGAAATTGAAGTCCCAAGTTTGAATGAATATGAATGAGATTTAAGCATTCATTTCATCCCTTATATTCAATGCAATGAGTTAAACATGTTGTTACGTTTATACTGAATGAATAAAGGGATTGACACAACAAGTTCGCGTAAATATGAACCAGATTTAAGTCATTCATTTGCTTCCTTATAGTTAATCAATTGGGACCAGCTTGTTGTCTCATTCACATTGATTGGCTTAGGGGATTAAAATCACAAATTTACGTGACTACAATTGGGTTTAATACATTCATTTGATATTTTGTAGTGAATTCAAAGATTTAAACTTGTTATTTCTATATCGAATGATTTAAATGATTGAAATCGTAAGTTCCTTTGAACGCCCGTGAGATTTAGCCGTTCATTTACTCCCTCATAGTTAGTCCAATGAGTTGAATTTGTTATTTGATACTTATAGAAAACGGAATGACTACAACTTGTTGTTACATCCATATTACGTGATTTAAGGGGTGGATTTAAATCACAAGTTAATATAAACGCAATTGTTTAAGCCATTCATTTCATCACATGAAGGTAATCCAACGGGTTGAACATGTTCCATTTACATTTAATGATTTAAGAGATTGCAATCACAAGCTTACAAGACTATGAATAAGATTTCGAACCTTCATTTGATCACCTATAGTTGATCGAATGAGTTTCACATTTCATTTCGTTTGCACTGGTTGATTTAAGAAATTGAAATCGTAAGTTTGAATGAAAGGAATTGCGATTAAAGGGTCCATTTCATCCCTTATTGTTAATGCAACGAGTTAAACAAGTTGTTACGTTTATACTGAATGATTTTGGGGATTGAAACAACAAGTTCGTATAAACATTAATGTGATTTAAGTCATTCATTTGCTCCCTTATAGTTAATAAAGTGGGATCGACTTGTCGTTTCATTCATATTGATTGGCTTAGGGGATTAAAATCACAAATTTGCCTAACTGCAAATGAGATTTAAGACATTCATTTGATCTTTTGTAGTGAATTCAAAGATTTTAACTTGTTATTTCTACATCAAACGATTTAAACGATTGAAATCAAAAGTTCGTTCGAATGCCAATGAGATTTAACCGTTCATTTACTCCAAATCCAATGAGTTGAACTTGTTCTTTGATACTTATAGGTAATCGAATGAGTATGACTTGTTGTTACATCTATATTACGTTATTTAATGGGTAAATTTAAATCACAAGTCGATATGAACGCAATTGTTGAAGCCATTCCATTCATCATTTGAAATCCAACACATGAAACGTGTTATCCGATCCCCTGCAGTAAATCCAACGAGTTTCAATCATCCTTACATCCACTTTGATAGATTAAAGGAATGGAAATCATAGGTTCACGTGAACAGGAATGCAACTTAAGCCATTCATTTCATCACTTATAGCAAATCCAACGAGTTAAACAGGTTACATTTATATTTAATGATTTAAGGGATTGAAATCATAATTTTGTAAGACTGCGAATGAGATTTAAAACCTTCAATTGATCACCTACAGTTAATCGAATCATTTTAACATTTTATTGCATTTGTACTGATTGGTTTAAGAAATTGAAATCACAAGTTTGAATGAATACAAATGAAATTTAAGCATTCATTTCATCCATTATAGTCAATGCAATGAGCTAAACATGTTGTTACGTTTATACTGAATGAGTAAAGGGATTGAAACAACAAGTTCGTATAAATATAAATGAGATTTAAGTCATTCATTTGCTCTCTTATAGTTAATCAAGTGGGACCAGCTTGTTGTTTCATTCACATAGATTGGCTAAGGTGATTAAAATCACAAATTTACGTAACTACAAATGGGATTTAAGGCATTCATTTGATCTTTTTACAAAATTCAAAGATTTAAAATTGTTATTTCTACATCGAATGATTTAAACGATTGAAATCATAAGTTCGTTCGAATGCCAATGATATTTAACCGTTAATTTACTCCCATAGAGGAAATCCAAAGAATTGAATTTGTTCTTTGATACTTATAGTTAATCGAATGAGTATGACTTGTTGTTACATCTATATTTCGTTATTTAACGTGTGTATTTAAATCACAAGTCGAAATGAACAGAATTGTTGAAGCCAATCCTTTCATTATTTGAAATCCAACACATTAAACAAGTTATTCGATCCCTCACAGTTAATCCAACGAGTTTCAATCGTCTTTACATTTACATTGATTGATTAAAGGAATGGAACTGATAGGTTCACGTGAACAGGAATGGAACTTAAGCCATTTATTTCATCACTTATAGCAAATCCAACGAGTTAAACTGGTTACATTTATATTTAATGATTTAAGGGATTGAAATCATAAGTTTGTAACACTGCGAATGAGATTTAAAACATTCATTTGATAACCTATAGTTAATCGAATGATTTTAACATTTAATTGCATTTGTATTGATTGATTTAAGAAATTGAAATCCCAAGTTTGAATGAATACGAATGAGATTTAAGCGTTCATTTCATCCCTTATATTCAATGCAATGAGTTAAACATGTTGTTACATTTATACTGAATGAATAAAGGGATTGAAACAACAAGTTCGCATAAATATGAACCAGATTTATGTCATTCATTTGCTTCCTATAGTTAATCAAGTGGGACCAGCTTGTTGTCTCATTCACATTGATTGGCTTAGGAGATTAAAATCACAAATTTACGTGACTACAATTGGGTTTAATACATTCATTTGATCCTTTGTAGTGAATTCAAAGATTTAAACTTGTTATTTCTATATCGAACGATTTAAATGATTGAAATCGTAAGTTCGTTTGAACGCCAATGAGATTTAACCATTCATTTACTCCCTCATAGTTAGTCCAATGAGTTGAATTTGTTATTTGATACTTATAAAAAACCGAATGACTACAACTTGTTGTTACATCCATATTACGTGATTTAAGGGGTGGATTTAAATCACAAGTTCTTATTAACGCAATTGTTTAAGCCATTCATTTCGTCACATGAAGTTAATCCAACGGGTTGAACATGTTCCATTTGCATTTAATGATTTAAGAGATTGCAATCACAAGCTTACAAGACTATGAATAAGATTTCGAACCTTCATTTGATCACCTATAGTTGATCGAATGAGTTTCACATTTCATTTCGTTTGCACTGGTTGATTTAAGAAATTGAAATCGTAAGTTTGAATGAAAGGAATTGCGATTAAAGGGTCCATTTCATCCCTTATTGTTAATGCAACGAGTTAAACAAGTTGTTACATTTATACTGAATGATTTTGGGGATTGAAACAACAAGTTCGTATAAACATTAATGTGATTTAAGTCATTCATTTGCTCCCTTATAGTTAATAAAGTGGGATCGACTTGTCGTTTCATTCATATTGATTGGCTTAGGGGATTAAAATCACAAATTTGCCTAACTGCAAATGAGATTTAATACATTCATTTGATCTTTTGTAGTGAATTCAAAGATTTTAACTTGTTATTTCTACATCAAACGATTTAAACGATTGAAATCAAAAGTTCGTTCGAATGCCAATGAGATTTAACCGTTCATTTACTCCAAATCCAATGAGTTGAACTTGTTCTTTGATACTTATAGGTAATCGAATGATTATGACTTGTTGTTACATCTATATTACGTTATTTAATGGGTAAATCTAAATCACAAGTCGATATGAACGCAATTGTTGAAGCCATTCCATTCATCATTTGAAATCCAACACATGAAACGTGTTATCCGATCCCCTGCAGTAAATCCAACGAGTTTCAATCATCCTTACATCCACTTTGATAGATTAAAGGAATGGAAATCATAGGTTCACGTGAACAGGAATGCCACTTAAGCCATTCATTTCATCACTTATAGCAAATCCAACGAGTTAAACAGGTTACATTTATATTTAATGATTTAAGGGATTGAAATCATAAT
This sequence comes from Nymphaea colorata, assembly GCF_008831285.2. Classification (NCBI taxonomy): domain Eukaryota; kingdom Viridiplantae; phylum Streptophyta; class Magnoliopsida; order Nymphaeales; family Nymphaeaceae; genus Nymphaea; species Nymphaea colorata. Next base: position 13,793,504 of record NC_045150.1, read on the forward strand.
TTTGTAAGACTGCGAATGAGATTTAAAACCTTCAATTGATCACCTACAGTTAATCGAACGATTTTAACATTTTATTGCATTTGTACTGATTGGTTTAAGAAATTGAAATCACAAGTTTGAATGAATACAAATGAAATTTAAGCATTCATTTCATCCATTATAGTCAATGCAATGAGCTAAACATGTTGTTACGTTTATACTGAATGAGTAAAGGGATTGAAACAACAAGTTCGTATAAATATAAATGAGATTTAAGTCATTCATTTGCTCTCTTATAGTTAATCAAGTGGGACCAGCTTGTTGTTTCATTCACATAGATTGGCTAAGGTGATTAAAATCACAAATTTACGTAACTACAAATGGGATTTAAGGCATTCATTTGATCTTTTTACAAAATTCAAAGATTTAAAATTGTTATTTCTACAACGAATGATTTAAACGATTGAAATCATAAGTTCGTTCGAATGCCAATGATATTTAACCGTTAATTTACTCCCATAGAGGAAATCCAAAGAATTGAACTTGTTCTTTGATACTTATAGTTAATCGAATGAGTATGACTTGTTGTTACATCTATATTTCGTTATTTAACGGGTGTATTTAAATCACAAGTCGATATGAACAGAATTGTTGAAGCCAATCCTTTCATTATTTGAAATCCAACACATTAAACAAGTTATTCGATCCCTCACAGTTAATCCAACGAGTTTCAATCGTCTTTACATTTACATTGATTGATTAAAGGAATGGAACTGATAGGTTCACGTGAACAGGAATGGAACTTAAGCCATTTATTTCATCACTTATAGCAAATCCAACGAGTTAAACTGGTTACATTTATATTTAATGATTTAAGGGATTGAAATCATAAGTTTGTAACACTGCGAATGAGATTTAAAACATTCATTTGATCACCTATAGTTAATCGAATGATTTTAACATTTAATTGCATTTGTACTGATTGATTTAAGAAATTGAAATCCCAAGTTTGAATGAATACGAATGAGATTTAAGCGTTCATTTCATCCCTTATATTCAATGCAATGAGTTAAACATGTTGTTACATTTATACTGAACGAATAAAGGGATTGAAACAACAAGTTCGCATAAATATGAACCAGATTTATGTCATTCATTTGCTTCCCTATAGTTAATCAAGTGGGACCAGCTTGTTGTCTCATTCACATTGATTGGCTTAGGAGATTAAAATCACAAATTTACGTGACTACAATTGTGTTTAATACATTCATTTGATCTTTTGTAGTGAATTCAAAGATTAAAACTTGTTATTTCTATATCGAACGATTTAAATGATTGAAATCGTAAGTTCGTTTGAACGCCAATGAGATTTAACCATTCATTTACTCCCTCATAGTTAGTCCAATGAGTTGAATTTGTTATTTGATACTTATAAAAAACCGAATGACTACAACTTGTTGTTACATCCATATTACGTGATTTAAGGGGTGGATTTAAATCACAAGTTCTTATTAACGCAATTGTTTAAGCCATTCATTTCGTCACATGAAGTTAATCCAACGGGTTGAACATGTTCCATTTGCATTTAATGATTTAAGAGATTGCAATCACAAGCTTACAAGACTATGAATAAGATTTCGAACCTTCATTTGATCACCTATAGTTGATCGAATGAGTTTCACATTTCATTTCGTTTGCACTGGTTGATTTAAGAAATTGAAATCGTAAGTTTGAATGAAAGGAATTGCGATTAAAGGGTCCATTTCATCCCTTATTGTTAATGCAACGAGTTAAACAAGTTGTTACGTTTATACTGAATGATTTTGGGGATTGAAACAACAAGTTCGTATAAACATTAATGTGATTTAAGTCATTCATTTGCTCCCTTATAGTTAATAAAGTGGGATCGACTTGTCGTTTCATTCATATTGATTGGCTTAGGGGATTAAAATCAGAAATTTGCCTAACTGCAAATGAGATTTAATACATTCATTTGATCTTTTGTAGTGAATTCAAAGATTTTAACTTGTTATTTCTACATCAAACGATTTAAACGATTGAAATCAAAAGTTCGTTCGAATGCCAATGAGATTTAACCGTTCATTTACTCCAAATCCAATGAGTTGAACTTGTTCTTTGATACTTATAGGTAATCGAATGAGTATGACTTGTTGTTACATCTATATTACGTTATTTAATGGGTAAATTTAAATCACAAGTCGATATGAACGCAATTGTTGAAGCAATTCCATTCATCATTTGAAATCCAACACATGAAACGTGTTATCCGATCCCCTGCAGTAAATCCAACGAGTTTCAATCATCCTTACATCCACTTTGATAGATTAAAGGAATGGAAATCATAGGTTCACGTGAACAGGAATGCAACTTAAGCCATTCATTTCATCACTTATAGCAAATCCAACGAGTTAAACAGGTTACATTTATATTTAATGATTTAAGGGATTGAAATCATAATTTTGTAAGACTGCGAATGAGATTTAAAACCTTCAATTGATCACCTACAGTTAATCGAACGATTTTAACATTTTATTGCATTTGTACTGATTGGTTTAAGAAATTGAAATCACAAGTTTGAATGAATACAAATGAAATTTAAGCATTCATTTCATCCATTATAGTCAATGCAATGAGCTAAACATGTTGTTACGTTTATACTGAATGAGTAAAGGGATTGAAACAACAAGTTCGTATAAATATAAATGAGATTTAAGTCATTTATTTGCTCTCTTATAGTTAATCAACTGGGACCAACTTGTTGTTTCATTCACATAGATTGGCTAAGGTGATTAAAATCACAAATTTACGTAACTACAAATGGGATTTAAGGCATTCATTTGATCTTTTTACAAAATTCAAAGATTTAAAATTGTTATTTCTACATCGAATGATTTAAACGATTGAAATCATAAGTTCGTTCGAATGCCAATGATATTTAACCGTTAATTTACTCCCATAGAGGAAATCCAAAGAATTGAACTTGTTCTTTGATACTTATAGTTAATCGAATGAGTATGACTTGTTGTTACATCTATATTTCGTAATTTAACGGGTGTATTTAAATCACAAGTCGATATGAACAGAATTGTTGAAGCCAATCCTTTCATCATTTGAAATCCAACACATTAAACAAGTTATTCGATCCCTCACAGTTAATCCAACGAGTTTCAATCGTCTTTACATTTACATTGATTGATTAAAGGAATGGAACTGATAGGTTCACGTGAACAGGAATGGAACTTAAGCCATTTATTTCATCACTTATAGCAAATCCAACGAGTTAAACTGGTTACATTTATATTTAATGATTTAAGGGATTGAAATCATAAGTTTGTAACACTGCGAATGAGATTTAAAACATTCATTTGATCACTTATAGTTAATCGAATGATTTTAACATTTAATTGCATTTGTACTGATTGATTTAAGAAATTGAAATCCCAAGTTTGAATGAATACGAATGAGATTTAAGCGTTCATTTCATCCCTTATATTCAATGCAATGAGTTAAACATGTTGTTACATTTATACTGAATGAATAAAGGGATTGAAACAACAAGTTCGCATAAATATGAACCAGATTTATGTCATTCATTTGCTTCCCTATAGTTAATCAAGTGGGACCAGCTTGTTGTCTCATTCACATTGATTGGCTTAGGAGATTAAAATCACAAATTTACGTGACTACAATTGGGTTTAATACATTCATTTGATCTTTTGTAGTGAATTCAAAGATTTAAACTTGTTATTTCTATATCGAACGATTTAAATGATTGAAATCGTAAGTTCGTTTGAACGCCAATGAGATTTAACCATTCATTTACTCCCTCATAGTTAGTCCAATGAGTTGAATTTGTTATTTGATACTTATAAAAAACCGAATGACTACAACTTGTTGTTACATCCATATTACGTGATTTAAGGGGTGGATTTAAATCACAAGTTCTTATTAACGCAATTGTTTAAGCCATTCATTTCGTCACATGAAGTTAATCCAACGGGTTGAACATGTTCCATTTGCATTTAATGATTTAAGAGATTGCAATCACAAGCTTACAAGACTATGAATAAGATTTCGAACCTTCATTTGATCACCTATAGTTGATCGAATGAGTTTCACATTTCATTTCGTTTGCACTGGTTGATTTAAGAAATTGAAATCGTAAGTTTGAATGAAAGGAATTGCGATTAAAGGGTCCATTTCATCCCTTATTGTTAATGCAACGAGTTAAACAAGTTGTTACGTTTATACTGAATGATTTTGGGGATTGAAACAACAAGTTCGTATAAACATTAATGTGATTTAAGTCATTCATTTGCTCCCTTATAGTTAATAAAGTGGGATCGACTTGTCGTTTCATTCATATTGATTGGCTTAGGGGATTAAAATCACAAATTTGCCTAACTGCAAATGAGATTTAATACATTCATTTGATCTTTTGTAGTGAATTCAAAGATTTTAACTTGTTATTTCTACATCAAACGATTTAAACGATTGAAATCAAAAGTTCGTTCGAATGCCAATGAGATTTAACCATTCATTTACTCCAAATCCAATGAGTTGAACTTGTTCTTTGATACTTATAGGTAATCGAATGAGTATGACTTGTTGTTACATCTATATTACGTTATTTAATGGGTAAATTTAAATCACAAGTCGATATGAACGCAATTGTTGAAGCCATTCCATTCATCATTTGAAATCCAACACATGAAACGTGTTATCCGATCCCCTGCAGTAAATCCAACGAGTTTCAATCATCCTTACATCCACTTTGATAGATTAAAGGAATGGAAATCATAGGTTCACGTGAACAGGAATGCAACTTAAGCCATTCATTTCATCACTTATAGCAAATCCAACGAGTTAAACAGGTTACATTTATATTTAATGATTTAAGAGATTGAAATCATAATTTTGTAAGACTGCGAATGAGATTTAAAACCTTCAATTGATCACCTACAGTTAATCGAACGATTTTAACATTTTATTGCATTTGTACTGATTGGTTTAAGAAATTGAAATCACAAGTTTGAATGAATACAAATGAAATTTAAGCATTCATTTCATCCATTATAGTCAATGCAATGAGCTAAACATGTTGTTACGTTTATACTGAATGAGTAAAGGGATTGAAACAACAAGTTCGTATAAATATAAATGAGATTTAAGTCATTTATTTGCTCTCTTATAGTTAATCAACTGGGACCAACTTGTTGTTTCATTCACATAGATTGGCTAAGGTGATTAAAATCACAAATTTACGTAACTACAAATGGGATTTAAGGCATTCATTTGATCTTTTTACAAAATTCAAAGATTTAAAATTGTTATTTCTACATCGAATGATTTAAACGATTGAAATCATAAGTTCGTTCGAATGCCAATGATATTTAACCGTTAATTTACTCCCATAGAGGAAATCCAAAGAATTGAACTTGTTCTTTGATACTTATAGTTAATCGAATGAGTATGACTTGTTGTTACATCTATATTTCGTAATTTAACGGGTGTATTTAAATCACAAGTCGATATGAACAGAATTGTTGAAGCCAATCCTTTCATCATTTGAAATCCAACACATTAAACAAGTTATTCGATCCCTCACAGTTAATCCAACGAGTTTCAATCGTCTTTACATTTACATTGATTGATTAAAGGAATGGAACTGATAGGTTCACGTGAACAGGAATGGAACTTAAGCCATTTATTTCATCACTTATAGCAAATCCAACGAGTTAAACTGGTTACATTTATATTTAATGATTTAAGGGATTGAAATCATAAGTTTGTAACACTGCGAATGAGATTTAAAACATTCATTTGATCACTTATAGTTAATCGAATGATTTTAACATTTAATTGCATTTGTACTGATTGATTTAAGAAATTGAAATCCCAAGTTTGAATGAATACGAATGAGATTTAAGCGTTCATTTCATCCCTTATATTCAATGCAATGAGTTAAACATGTTGTTACATTTATACTGAATGAATAAAGGGATTGAAACAACAAGTTCGCATAAATATGAACCAGATTTATGTCATTCATTTGCTTCCCTATAGTTAATCAAGTGGGACCAGCTTGTTGTCTCATTCACATTGATTGGCTTAGGAGATTAAAATCACAAATTTACGTGACTACAATTGGGTTTAATACATTCATTTGATCTTTTGTAGTGAATTCAAAGATTTAAACTTGTTATTTCTATATCGAACGATTTAAATGATTGAAATCGTAAGTTCGTTTGAACGCCAATGAGATTTAACCATTCATTTACTCCCTCATAGTTAGTCCAATGAGTTGAATTTGTTATTTGATACTTATAAAAAACCGAATGACTACAACTTGTTGTTACATCCATATTACGTGATTTAAGGGGTGGATTTAAATCACAAGTTCTTATTAACGCAATTGTTTAAGCCATTCATTTCGTCACATGAAGTTAATCCAACGGGTTGAACATGTTCCATTTGCATTTAATGATTTAAGAGATTGCAATCACAAGCTTACAAGACTATGAATAAGATTTCGAACCTTCATTTGATCACCTATAGTTGATCGAATGAGTTCCACATTTCATTTCGTTTGCACTGGTTGATTTAAGAAATTGAAATCGTAAGTTTGAATGAAAGGAATTGCGATTAAAGGGTCCATTTCATCCCTTATTGTTAATGCAACGAGTTAAACAAGTTGTTACGTTTATACTGAATGATTTTGGGGATTGAAACAACAAGTTCGTATAAACATTAATGTGATTTAAGTCATTCATTTGCTCCCTTATAGTTAATAAAGTGGGATCGACTTGTCGTTTCATTCATATTGATTGGCTTAGGGGATTAAAATCACAAATTTGCCTAACTGCAAATGAGATTTAATACATTCATTTGATCTTTTGTAGTGAATTCAAAGATTTTAACTTGTTATTTCTACATCAAACGATTTAAACGATTGAAATCAAAAGTTCGTTCGAATGCCAATGAGATTTAACCATTCATTTACTCCAAATCCAATGAGTTGAACTTGTTCTTTGATACTTATAGGTAATCGAATGAGTATGACTTGTTGTTACATCTATATTACGTTATTTAATGGGTAAATTTAAATCACAAGTCGATATGAACGCAATTGTTGAAGCCATTCCATTCATCATTTGAAATCCAACACATGAAACGTGTTATCCGATCCCCTGCAGTAAATCCAACGAGTTTCAATCATCCTTACATCCACTTTGATAGATTAAAGGAATGGAAATCATAGGTTCACGTGAACAGGAATGCAACTTAAGCCATTCATTTCATCACTTATAGCAAATCCAACGAGTTAAACAGGTTACATTTATATTTAATGATTTAAGAGATTGAAATCATAATTTTGTAAGACTGCGAATGAGATTTAAAACCTTCAATTGATCACCTACAGTTAATCGAATGATTTTAACATTTTATTGCATTTGTACTGATTGGTTTAGGAAATTGAAATCACAAGTTTGAATGAATACAAATGAAATTTAGGCATTCATTTCATCCATTATAGTCAATGCAATGAGCTAAACATGTTGTTACGTTTATACTGAATGAGTAAAGGGATTGAAACAACAAGTTCGTATAAATATAAATGAGATTTAAGTCATTCATTTGCTCTCTTATAGTTAATCAAGTGGGACCAGCTTGTTGTTTCATTCACATAGATTGGCTAAGGTGATTAAAATCACAAATTTACGTAACTACAAATTGGATTTAAGGCATTCATTTGATCTTTTTACAAAATTCAAAGATTTAAAATTGTTATTTCTACATCGAATGATTTAAACGATTGAAATCATAAGTTCGTTCGAATGCCAATGATATTTAACCGTTAATTTACTCCCATAGAGGAAATCCAAAGAATTGAACTTGTTCTTTGATACTTATAGTTAATCGAATGAGTATGACTTGTTGTTACATCTATATTTCGTTATTTAACGGGTGTATTTAAATCACAAGTCGATATGAACAGAATTGTTGAAGCCAATCCTTTCATCATTTGAAATCCAACACATTAAACAAGTTATTCGATCCCTCACAGTTAATCCAACGAGTTTCAATCGTCTTTACATTTACATTGATTGATTAAAGGAATGGAACTGATAGGTTCACGTGAACAGGAATGGAACTTAAGCCATTTATTTCATCACTTATAGCAAATCCAACGAGTTAAACTGGTTACATTTATATTTAATGATTTAAGGGATTGAAATCATAAGTTTGTAACACTGCGAATGAGATTTAAAACATTCATTTGATCACCTATAGTTAATCGAATGATTTTAACATTTAATTGCATTTGTACTGATTGATTTAAGAAATTGAAATCCCAAGTTTGAATGAATACGAATGAGATTTAAGCGTTCATTTCATCCCTTATATTCAATGCAATGAGTTAAACATGTTGTTACATTTATACTGAATGAATAAAGGGATTGAAACAACAAGTTCGCATAAATATGAACCAGATTTATGTCATTCATTTGCTTCCCTATAGCTAATCAAGTGGGACCAGCATGTTGTCTCATTCACATTGATTGGCTTAGGAGATTAAAATCACAAATTTACGTGACTACAATTGGGTTTAATACATTCATTTGATCTTTTGTAGTGAATTCAAAGATTTAAACTTGTTATTTCTATATCGAACGATTTAAATGATTGAAATCGTAAGTTCGTTTGAACGCCAATGAGATTTAACCATTCATTTACTCCCTCATAGTTAGTCCAATGAGTTGAATTTGTTATTTGATACTTATAAAAAACCGAATGACTACAACTTGTTGTTACATCCATAGTACGTGATTTAAGGGGTGGATTTAAATCACAAGTTCTTATTAACGCAATTGTTTAAGCCATTCATTTCGTCACATGAAGTTAATCCAACGGGTTGAACATGTTCCATTTGCATTTAATGATTTAGGGGATTGCAATCACAAGCTTATAAGACTATGAATAAGATTTCGAACCTTCATTTGATCACCTATAGTTGATCGAATGAGTTTCACATTTCATTTTGTTTGCACTGGTTGATTTAAGAAATTGAAATCGCAAGTTTTGAGGATTGAAACAACAAGTTCGTATAAATATTAATGTGATTTAAGTCATTCATTTGCTCCCTTACAGTTAATAAAGTGGGATCGACTTGTCGTTTCATTCATATTGATTGGCTTTGGGGATTAAAATCACAAATTTGCCTAACTGCAAATGTGATTTAAGACATTCATTTGATCTTTTGTAGTGAATTCAAAGATTTTAACTTGTTATTTCTACATCAAACGATTTAAACTATTGAAATCAAAAGTTCGTTCGAATGCCAATGAGATTTAACCGTTCATTTACCCCAAATCCAATGAGTTGAACTTGTTCTTTGATACTTATAGTTAATCGAATGAGTATGACTTGTTGTTACATCTATATTACGTTATTTATGGGGTAAATTTAAATCACAAGTCTATATGAACACAATTGTTGAAGCCATTCCATTCATCATTTGAAATCCAACACATTAAACGTGTTATCGGATCCCCTGGAGTTAATCCAACGAGTTTCAATCATCCTTCCATCCACTTTGATAGATTAAAGGAATGGAAATCATAGGTTCACGTGAACAGGAATGCAACTTAAGCCATTCATTTCATCACTTATAGCAAATCCAACGAGTTAAACAGGTTATATTTATATTTAATGATTTAAGGGATTGAAATCATAAGTTTGTAAGACCGCGAATGAGATTTAAAACCTTCAATTGATCACCTTCAATTGATCACCTACAGTTAATCGAACGATTTTAACATTTTATTGCATTTGTACTGATTGATTTAAGAAATTGAAATCACAAGTTTGAATGAATACAAATGAAATTTAAGCATTCATTTCATCCCTTATAGTCAATGCAATGAGCTAAACATGTTGTTACGTTTATACTGAATGAGTAAAGGGATTGAAACAACAAGTTCGTATAAATATAAATGATATTTAAGTCATTCTTTTGCTCTCTTATAGTTAATCAAGTGAGACCAGCTTGTTGTTTCATTCACATTGATTGGCTAAGGGGATTAAAATCACAAATTTACGTAACTACAAATGGGATTTAAGGCATTCATTTGATCTTTTTTACAGAATTCAAAGATTTAAACTTGTTATTTCTACATCGAATGATTTAAACGATTGAAATCATAAGTTCGTTCGAATGCCATTGAGATTTAACCGTTAATTTACTCCCTTAGAGTAAATCCAATGAGTTGAACTTGTTCTTTGATACTCATATTTAATCGAATGAGTATGACTTGTTGTTACATCTATATTTCGTTATTTAACGGGTGTATTTAAATCACAAGTCGATATGAACAGAATTGTTGAAGCCAATCCTTTCATCATTTGAAATCCAACACATTAAACAAGTTATTCAATCCCTCACAGTTAATCCAACGAGTTTCAATCGTCTTTACATTTACAATGATTGATTAAAGGAATGGAACTGATAGGTTCACGTGAACAGGAATGGAACTTAAGCCATTTATTTCATCACTTATAGCAAATCCAACGAGTTAAACTGGTTACATTTATATTTAATGATTTAAGGGATTGAAATCATAAGTTTGTAACACTGCGAATGAGATTTAAAACATTCATTTGATCACCTATAGTTAATCGAATGATTTTAACATTTAATTGCATTTGTACTGATTGATTTAAGAAATTGAAATCCCAAGTTTGAATGAATACGAATGAGATTTAAGCGTTCATTTCATCCCTTATATTCAATGCAATGAGTTAAACATGTTGTTACATTTATACTGAATGAATAAAGGGATTGAAACAACAAGTTCGCATAAATATGAACCAGATTTATGTCATTCATTTGCTTCCCTATAGCTAATCAAGTGGGACCAGCTTGTTGTCTCATTCACATTGATTGGCTTAGGAGATTAAAATCACAAATTTACGTGACTACAATTGGGTTTAATACATTCATTTGATCTTTTGTAGTGAATTCAAAAATTTAAACTTGTTATTTCTATATCGGACGATTTAAATGATTGAAATCGTAAGTTCGTTTGAACGCCAATGAGATTTAACCATTCATTTACTCCCTCATAGTTAGTCCAATGAGTTGAATTTGTTATTTGATACTTATAAAAAACCGAATGACTACAACTTGTTGTTACATCCATATTACGTGATTTAAGGGGTGGATTTAAATCACAAGTTCTTATTAACGCAATTGTTTAAGCCATTCATTTCGTCACATGAAGTTAATCCAACGGGTTGAACATGTTCCATTTGCATTTAATGATTTAGGGGATTGCAATCACAAGCTTACAAGACTATGAATAAGATTTCGAACCTTCATTTGATCACCTATAGTTGATCGAATGAGTTTCACATTTCATTTTGTTTGCACTGGTTGATTTAAGAAATTGAAATCGCAAGTTTTGAGGATTGAAACAACAAGTTCGTATAAATATTAATGTGATTTAAGTCATTCATTTGCTCCCTTACAGTTAATAAAGTGGGATCGACTTGTCGTTTCATTCATATTGATTGGCTTTGGGGATTAAAATCACAAATTTGCCTAACTGCAAATGGGATTTAAGACATTCATTTGATCTTTTGTAGTGAATTCAAAGATTTTAACTTGTTATTTTTACATCAAACGATTTAAACTATTGAAATCAAGAGTTCGTTCGAATGCCAATGAGATTTAACCGTTAATTTACTCCCTTAGAGGAAATCCAATGAGTTGAACTTGTTCTTTGATACTCATAGTTAATCGAATGAGTATGACTTGTTGTTACATCTATATTACGTTATTTAAGGGGTAAATTTAAATCACAAGTCGATATGAACACAATTGTTGAAGCCATTCCATTCATCATTTGAAATCCGACACATTAAACGTGTTATCCGATCACCTGAAGTTAATCCAACGAGTTTCAATCATCCTTCCATCCACTTTGATAGATTAAAGGAATGGAAATCATAGGTTCACGTGAACAGGAATGCAACTTAAGCCATTCATTTCATCACTTATAGCAAATCCAACGAGTTAAACAGGTTACATTTATATTTAATGATTTAAGGGATTGAAATCATAAGTTTGTAAGACTGCGAATGAGATTTAAAACCTTCAATTGATCACCTTCAATTGATCACCTACAGTTAATCGAATGATTTTAACATTTTATTCCATTTGTACTGATTGATTTAAGAAATTGAAATCACAAGTTTGAATGAATACAAATGAAATTTAAGCATTCATTTCATCCCTTATAGTCAATGCAATGAGCTAAACATGTTGTTACGTTTATACTGAATGAGTAAAGGGATTGAAACAACAAGTTCGTATAAATATAAATGAGATTTAAGTCATTCTTTTGCTCTCTTATAGTTAATCAAGTGAGACCAGCTTGTTGTTTCATTCACATTGATTGGCTAAGGGGATTAAAATCACAAATTTACGTAACTACAAATGGGATTTAAGGCATTCATTTGATCTTTTTTACAGAATTCAAAGATTTAAACTTGTTATTTCTACATCGAATGATTTAAACGATTGAAATCATAAGTTCGTTCGAATGCCATTGAGATTTAACCGTTAATTTACTCCCTTAGAGGAAATCCAATGAGTTGAACTTGTTCTTTGATACTCATAGTTAATCGAATGAGTATGACTTGTTGTTACATCTATATTACGTTATTTAAGGGGTAAATTTAAATCACAAGTCGATATGAACACAATTGTTGAAGCCATTCCATTCATCATTTGAAATCCGACACATTAAACGTGTTATCCGATCACCTGAAGTTAATCCAACGAGTTTCAATCATGCTTCCATCCACTTTGATAGATTAAAGGAATGGAAATCATAGGTTCACGTGAACAGGAATGCAACTTAAGCCATTCATTTCATCACTTATAGCAAATCCAACGAGTTAAACAGGTTACATTTATATTTAATGATTTAAGGGATTGAAATCATAAGTTTGTAAGACTGCGAATGAGATTTAAAACCTTCAACTGATCACCTACAGTTAATCGAATGATTTTAACATTTTATTGCATTTGTACTGATTGATTTAAGAAATTGAAATCACAAGTTTGAATGAATACAAATGAAATTTAAGCATTCATTTCACCCCTTATAGTCAATGCAATGAGCTAAACATGTTGTTACGTTTATACTGAATGAGTAAAGAGATTGAAACAACAAGTTCGTATAAATATAAATGAGATTTAAGTCATTCATTTGCTCTCTTATAGTTAATCAAGTGGGACCAGCTTGTTGTTTCATTCACATTGATTGGCTAAGGGGATTAAAATCACAAATTTACGTAACTACAAATGGGATTTAAGGCATTCATTTGATCTTTTTTACAGAATTCAAAGATTTAAACTTGTTATTTCTACATCGAATGATTTAAACGATTGAAATCATAAGTTCGTTTGAATGCCAATGAGATTTAACCGTTAATTTACTCCCTTAGAGGAAATCCAATGAGTTCGACTTGTTCTTTGATACTTATAGTTAATCGAATGAGTATGACTTGTTGTTACATCTATATTTCGTTATTTAATGGGTGGATTTAAATCACAAGTCGATATGAACAGAATTGTTGAAGCCAATCCTTTCATCATTTGTAATCCAACACATTGAACAAGTTATTCGATCCCTCAGAGTTAATCCAACGAGTTTCAATCGTCCTTACATCTACATTGATTGATTAAAGGAATGGAACTCATAGGTTCACGTGAACAGGAATGGAACTTAAGCCATTTATTTCATCACTTATAGCAAATCCAACGAGTTAAACTGGTTACATTTATATTTAATGATTTAAGGGATTGAAATCATAAGTTTGTAACACTGCGAATGAGATTTAAAACATTCATTTGATCACCTACAGTAAATCGAATGATTTTAACATTTAATTGCATTTGTGCTGATTGATTTAAGAAATTGAAATCCCAAGTTTGAATGAATATGAATGAGATTTAAGCATTGATTTCATCCCTTATATTCAATGCAATGAGTTAAACATGTTGTTACGTTTATACTGAATGAATAAAGGGATTGAAACAACAAGTTCGCATAAATATGAACAAGATTTATGTCATTTATTTGCTTCCTTATAGTTAATCAAGTGGGACCAGCTTGTTGTCTCATTCACATTGATTGGCTTAGGGGATTAAAATCACAAATTTATGTGACTACAATTGGGTTTAATACATTCATTTGATCTTTTGTAGTGAATTCAAAGATTTAAACTTGTTATTTCTATATCGAACGATTTAAATGATTGAAATCGTAAGTTCGTTTGAACGCCAATGAGATTTAACCGTTCATTTACTCCCTCATAGTTAGTCCAATGAGTTGAATTTGTTATTTGATACTTATAGGAAACCGAATGACTACAACTTGTTGTTACATCCATATTACGTGATTTAAGGGGTGAATTTAAATCACAAGTTCATATGAACGCAATTGTTTAAGCCATTCATTTTATCACATGAAGTTAATCCAACGGGTTGAACATGTTCCATTTACATTTAATGATTTAAGGGATTGCAATCACATGCTTACAATACTATGAATAAGATTTCGAACCTTCATTTGATCACCAATAGTTGATCGAATGAGTTTCACATTTCATTTTGTTTGCACTGGTTGATTTAAGAAATTGAAATCGCAAGTTTGAATGAAAGGGATTGCGATTAAAGCGTCCATTTGATCCCTTATTGTTAATGCAAAGAGTTAAACAAGTTGTTACGTTCATACTGAATGATTTTGGGGATTGAAACAACAAGTTCGTATAAATATTAATGTGATTTAAGTCATTCATTTGCTCCCTTATAGTTAATAAGGTGGGATCGACTTGTCGTTTCATTCATATTGATTGGCTTAGGGGATTAAAATCACAAATTTGCCTAACTACAAATGGGATTTAAGACATTCATTTGATCTTTTGTAGTGAATTCAAATATTTTAACTTGTTATTTCTACATCAAACGATTTAAACGATTGAAATCAAAAGTTCGTTCGAATGCCAATGAGATTTAACCGTTCATTGACTCCAAATCCAATGAGTTGAACTTGTTCTTTGATACTTATAGTTAATCGAATGAGTATGACTTGTTGTTACATCTATATTACGTTATTTAAGGGGTAAATTTAAATCACAAGTCGATATGAACACAATTGTTGAAGCCATTCCATTCATCATTTGAAATCCAACACAATAAACGTGTTATCCGATCCCCTGCAGTTAATCCAACGAGTTTCAATCATCCTTACATCCACTTTGATAGATTAAAGGAATGGAAATCGTAGGTTCACGTGAACTGGAATGCAACTTAAGCCATTCATTTATCACTTATAGCAAATCCAACGAGTTAAACAGGTTACATTTATATTTAATGATTTAAGGGATTGAAATCATAAGTTTGTAAGACTGCGAATGAGATTTAAAACCTTCAATTGATCACCTACAGTTAATCGAATGATTTTTACATTCTATTGCATTCTATTGCATTTGTACTGATTGATTTAAGAAATTGAAATCACACGTTTGAATGAATACAAATGAAATTTAAGCATTCATTTCATCCCTTATAGTCAATGCAATGAGTTAAACATGTTGTTACGTTTATACTGAATGAGTAAAGGTATTGAAACAACAAGTTCGTATAAATATAAATGAGATTTAAGTCATTCATTTGCTTTCTTATAGTCAATCAAGTGGGACCAGCTTGTTGTTTCATTCACATTGATTGGCTAAGGGGATTAAAATCACAATTTACGTAACTACAAATGGGATTTAAGGCATTCATTTGATCTTTTTTACAGAATTCAAAGATTTAAACTTGTTATTTCTACATCGAATGATTTAAACGATTGAAATCATAAGTTCGTTCGAATGCCAATGAGATTTAACCGTTAATTTACTACCTTAGAGGAAATCCAATGAGTTGAACTTGTTCTTTGATACTTATAGTTAATCGAATGAGTATGACTTGTTATTACATCTATATTTCGTTATTTAACGGGTGGATTTAAATCACAAGTCGATATGAACATGATTGTGGAAGCCAATCCTTTCGCCATTTGAAATCCAACACATTAAACAAATTATTTGATCCCTCACAGTTAATCCAACGAGTTTCAATCGTCCTTATATCAACATTGATTGATTAAAGGAATGGAACTCATAGGTTCACGTGAACAGGAATGGAACTTAAGCCATTTATTTCATCACTTATAGCAAATCCAACGAGTTGAACTGGTTACATTTATATTTAATGATTTAAGGGATTGGAATCATAAGTTTGCAATACTGTGAATGAGATTTAAAACATTCATTTGATCACATACAGTTAATCGAATGATTTTAACATTCTATTGCATTTGTACTGATTGATTTAAGAAATTAAAATCCCAAGTTTGAATGAATACGAATGAGATTTAAGCGTTCATTTGATCCCTTATATTCAATGCAATGAGTCAAACATGTTGTTACGTTTATACTGAATGAATAAAGGGATTGAAACAACAAGTTCGCATAAATATGAACCAGATTTATGTCATTCATTTGCTTCCTTATAGTTAATCAAGTGAGACCAGCTTTTGTCTCATTCACATTGATTGGCTTAGGGGATTAAAATCACAAATTTACGTGACTACGATTGGGTTTAATACATTCATACAATCTTTTGTAGTGAATTCAAAGATTTTAAACTTGTTTTTCTATATCGAACGATTTAAATGATTGAAATCATAAGTTCGTTTGAACGCAATGAGATTTAACCATTCATTTACTCCCTCATAGTTAGTCCAATGAGTTGAATTTGTTATTTGATACTTATAGAAAACCGAATGACTACAATTTGTTGTTACATCCATATTACGTGATTTAAGGGGTGGATTTAAATCACAAGTTCATATGAACGCAATTGTTTAAGCATTCATTTCATCACATGAAGTTAGTCCAACGGGTTTGAACATGTTCAATTTACATTTAATGATTTAAGGGATTGCAATCACAGCTTACAGACTATGAATAAATTTTGAACCCTCATTTGATAACTTATAGTTGATCGAATGAGTTTCACATTTCATTTTGTTTGCACTGGTTGATTTAAGAATTGAAATCGCAAGTTTGAATGAAAGGGATTGCGATTAAAGCGTCCATTTGATCCCTTATTGTTAATGCAACGAGTTAAACAGTTGTTACGTTTATACTGAATGATTTTGGGGATTGAAACAACAAGTTCATATAAATATTAATGAGATTTAAGTCATTCATTTGCTCCCTTATAGTTAATAAGTGGGATCGACTTGTCGTTTCATTATATTGATTGGCTTAGGGGATTAAATCACAAATTTGCCTAACTACAAATGGGATTTAAGACATTCATTTGATCTTTTATAGTGAATTCAAAGATTTTAACTAATTATTTCTACATCAAACGAGTTAAACGATTGAAATCAAAAGTTCGTTCGAATGCCAAAGAGATTTAACCGTTCATTTACTCCAAATCCAATGAGTGAACTTGTTCTTTGATACTTATAGTTAATCGAATGAGTATGACTTGTTTTTGCATCTATATTACGTTATTTAAGGGGTAAATTTAAATCACAAATCGATATGAACACAATTGTTGAAGCCATTCCTTTCATCATTTGAAATCCAACACATTAAACGTGTTATCCGATCCCCTGCAGTTAATCCAACGAGTTTCAATCATCCTTACATCCACTTTGATAGATTAAAGGAATGGAAATCATAGGTTCACGTGAACAGGAATGCAACTTAAGCCATTCATTTCATCACTTATAGCAAATCCAACGAGTTAAACCGGTTACATTTATATTTAATGATTTAAGGGATTGAAATCATAAGTTTGTAAGACTGCGAATGAGATTTAAAACCTTCAATTGATCACCTACAGTTAATCGAATGATTTTTACATTCTATTGCATTTGTACTGATTGATTTAAGAAATTGAAATCACACGTTTGAATGAATACAAATGAAATTTAAGCATTCATTTCATCCCTTATAGTCAATGCAATGAGTTAAACATGTTGTTACGTTTATACTGAATGAGTAAAGGTATTGAAACAACAAGTTCGTATAAATATAAATGAGATTTAAGTCATTCATTTGCTTTCTTATAGTCAATCAAGTGGGACCAGCTTGTTGTTTCATTCACATTGAATGGCTAAGGGGATTAAAATCACAAATTTACGTAACTACAAATGGGATTTAAGGCATTCATTTGATCTTTTTTACAGAATTCAAAGATTTAAACTTGTTATTTCTACATCGAATGATTTAAACGATTGAAATCATAAGTTCGTTCGAATGCCAATGAGATTTAACCGTTAATTTACTACCTTAGAGGAAATCAATGAGTTGAACTTGTTCTTTGATACTTATAGTTTATCGAATGAGTATGACTTGTTATTACATCTATATTTCGTTATTTAACGGGTGGATTTAAATCACAAGTCGATATGAACATGATTGTGGAAGCCAATCCTTTCGCATTTGAAATCCACACATTAAACAAGTTATTCGATCCCTCACAGTTAATACAACGAGTTTCAATCGTCCTTATATCAACATTGATGATTAAAGGAATGGAACTCATAGGTTCACGTGAACAGGAATGGAACTTAAGCCATTTATTTCATCACTTATAGCAAATCCAACGAGTTGAACTGGTTACATTTATATTTAATGATTTAAGGGATTGAATCATAAGTTTGCAACACTTGAATGAGATTTAAAACATTCATTTGATCACATACAGTTAATCGAATGATTTTAACATTTTATTGCATTTGTACTGATTGATTTAAGAAATTAAAATCCCAAGTTTGAATGAATACGAATGAGATTTAAGCGTTCATTTCATTCCTTATATTCAATGCAATGAGTCAAACATGTGTTACGTTATACTGAATGAATAAAGGGATTGAAACAACAAGTTCGCATAAATATGAACCAGATTTTGTCATTCATTTGCTTTCTTATAGTCAATCAAGTGGGACCAGCTTGTTGTCTCATTCACATTGATTGGCTTAGGGTATAAAATCACAAATTTACGTGACTACAATTGGGTTTAATTTATTCATTTGATATTTTGTAGTGAATTCAAAGATTTAAATGATTGAATTGTAAGTTCGTTTGAATGCCAATGAGATTTAACCATTCATTTACTCCTCATAGTTAGTCCAATGAGTTGAATTTGTTATTTGATACTTATAGAAACCGAACTACTACAACTTGTTTTACTCCATATTACGTGATTTAGGATGGATTTAATCACAAGTCCATATGAACGCAATGTTTAAAGCCATTCATTTCATCACATGAAGTTAATCCAACGGCGTTGAACATGTTCCATTTACATTCAATGATTTAAGGGGATTGCAATCACAAGCTTATAAGACTATGAATAATTTGAACCTTCATTTGATCACCTATAGTTGATCGAATGAGTTTCACATTTCATTTTGTTTGCACTGGTTGATTTAAGAAATTGAAATCGCAAGTTTGAATGAAAGGGATTGCGATTAAGCGTCCATTTGATCCCTTATTGTTAATGCAACGAGTTAAACAAGTTGTTACGTTTATACTGAATGATTTTGGGGATTGAAACAACAAGTTCGTATAAATATTAATGAGATTTAAGTCATTCATTTGCTCCCTTATAGTTAATAAAGTGGGATCGACTTGTCGTTTCATTCATATTGATTGGCTTAGGGGATTAAAATCACAAATTTGCCTAACTACAAATGAGATTTAAGACATTCATTTGATCTTTTGTTGTGAATTCAAAGATTTTAAACTTGTTATTTCTACATCAAACGATTGAAATTAAAAGTTCGTTCGAATGCCAATGAGATTTAACCGTTCATTTACTCCAAATCCAATGAGTTGAACTTGTTCTTTGATACTTATAGTTAATCGAATGTATGACTTGTGTTACATCTATATTACGTTATTTAATGGGTGGATTTAAATCACAAGTCGATATGAACACAATTGTTGAAGTCCAATACTTTCATCATTTGAAATCCAACACATTAAACAAGTTATCGATCCCTCACAGTTAACCAACGAGTTTCAATCGTCCTTACATCTACATTTGATAGATTAAAGGAACAGAAATCATAGGTTCACGTGAACAGGAATGCAACTGTAAGCCATTTATTTCATCACTTATAAGCAAATCCAACGAGTTAAACTGGTTACATTTATATTTAATGATTTAAGGGATTGAAATTATAAGTTTGTAAGACTGTGAATGATCACCTCAGTTAATCGAATGATTTTAACATTTTATTGCATTTGTACTGATTGATTTAAGAAATTGAAATCCAAGTTTGAATGAATACAATGAGATTTAAGCATTCATTTCATCCCTTATAGTCAATGCAATGAATTAAACATGTTGTTACGTTTATACTGAATGAGTAAAGGGATTGAAACAACAAGTTCGTATAAATATAAATGAGATTTAAGTCATTCATTTGCTCTCTTATAGTTAATCAAGTGGGACCAGCTTGTTGTTTCATTCACATTGATTGGCTAAGGGATTAAAATCACAAATTTATGTAACTACAAATGAGATTTAAGGCATTCATTTGATCTTTTAGAATTCAAAGATTTAAACTTGTTATTTCTACATCGAATGATTTAAACGATTGAAATCATAAGTTCGTTCGAATGCCAATGAGATTTAACCGTTAATTTACTCCCTTAGAGTAAATCCAATGAGTTGAACTTGTTCTTTGATACTTATAGTTAATCGAATGAGTATGACTTGTTGTTACATCTATATTTCGTTATTTAACGGGCGGATTTAAATCACAAGTCGATATGAACACAATTGTTGAAGCCAATCCTTTCATCATTTGAAATCCAACACATTAAACAAGTTATTCGATCCCTCACAGTTAATCCAACGAGTTTCAATCGTCCTTACATCTACATTGATTGATTAAAGGAATGGAAATCATAGGTTCACGTGAATAGGAATGGAACTTAAGCCATTTATTTCATCACTTATAGCAAATCCAACGAGTTAAACTGGTTACATTTATATTTAATGATTTAAGGGATTGAAATCATAAGTTTGTAAGACTGCGAATGAGATTTAAAACATTCATTTGATCACCTACAGTTAATCGAATGATTTTAACATTTTATTGCATTTGTACTGATTGATTTAAGAAATTGAAATCCCAAGTTTGAATGAATACGAATGAGATTTAAGCATTCATTTCATCCCTTATATTCAATGCAATGAGTTAAACATGTTGTTACGTTTATACTGAATGAATAAGGGGATTGAAACAACAAGTTCGCATAAATATGAACCAGATTTAAGTCATTCATTTGCTTCCTTATAGTTAATCAAGTGGGACCAGCTTGTTGTCTCATTCACATGATTGGCTTAGGGATTAAAATCACAAATTTACGTGACTACAATTGGGTTTAATACATTCATTTGATCTTTGTAGTGAATTCAAAGATTTAAACTTGTTATTTCTATATCGAACGATTTAAATGATTGAAATCGTAAGTTCATTTGAACGCCAGTGAGATTTAACCATTCATTTACTCCCTCATAGTTAGTCCAATGAGTTGAATTTGTTATTTGATACTTATAGAAAACCGAATGACTACAACTTGTTGTTACATCCATATTACGTGATTTAAGGGGTGGATTTAAATCACAAGTTCATATGAACGCAATTGTTTAAGCCATTCATTTCATCACATGAAGTTAATCCAATGGGTTGAACATGTTCCATTTACATTTAATGATTTAAGGGATTGCAATCACAAGCTTACAAGACTATGAATAAGATTTCGAACCTTCATTTGATCACCTATAGTTGATCGAATGAGTTTCACATTTCATTTTGTTTGCACTGGTTGATTTAAGAAATTGAAATCGCAAGTTTGAATGAAAGGGATTGCGATTAAAGCGTCCATTTGATCCCTTATTGTTAATGCAACGAGTTAAACAAGTTGTTACGTTTATACTGAATGATTTTGGGGATTGAAACAACAAGTTCGTATAAATATAATGAGATTTAAGTCATTCATTTGCTCCTTATAGTTAATAAAGTGGGATTGACTTGTCGTTTCATTCATATTGATTGGCTTAGGGGATTAAAATCACAAATTTGCCTAACTACAAATGGGATTTAAGACATTCATTTGATCTTTTGTAGTGAATTCAAAGATTTAACTTGTTATTTCTACATCAAACGATTTAAACGATTGAAATCAAAAGTTCGTTCGAATGCCAATGAGATTTAACCGTTCATTTACTCCAAATCCAATGAGTTGAACTTGTTCTTTGATACTTATAGTTAATCGAATGAGTATGACTTGTTGTACATCTATATTTCGTTATTTAACGGGTGGATTTAAATCACAAGTAGATATGAACACAATTGTTGAATCCAATCCTTTCATCATTTGAAATCCAATACATTAAACAAGTTATTCGATCTGTCACAGTTAACCAACAGTTTCAATCGTCCTTACATCTACATTGATTGATTAAAGGAACGGAAATCATAGGTTTACGTGAACAGGAATGGAACTTAAGCCATTTATTTCATCACTTATAGCAAATCCAACGAGTTAAATTGGTTACATTTATATTTAATGATTTAAGGATTGAAATCATAAGTTTGTAAGACTGCGAATGAGATTTAAAACATTCATTTGATCACCTACAGTTAATCGAATGATTTTAACATTTTATTGCATTTGTACTGATTGATTTAAGAAATTGAAATCCCAAGTTTGAATGAATACGAATGAGATTTAAGCATTCATTTCATCCCTTATATTCAATGCAATGAGTTAAACATGTTGTTACGTTTATACTGAATGAATAAAGGGATTGAAACAACAAGTTTGCATAAATCTGAACCAGATTTAAGTCATTCATTTGCTTCCTTATAGTTAATCAAGTGGGACCAGCTTGTAGTCTCATTCACATTGATTGGCTTAGGGGATTAAAATCACAAATTTACGTGACTACAATTGGGTTTAATACATTCATTTGATCTTTGTAGTGAATTCAAAGATTTAAACTTGTTATTTCTTTATCGAACGATTTAAATGATTGAAATCGTAAGTTCATTTGAACGCCAGTGAGATTTAACCATTCATTTACTCCATCATAGTTAGTCCAATGAGTTGAATTTGTATTTGATACTTATAGAAAACCGAATGACTACAACTTGTTGTTACATCCATATTACGTGATTTAAGGGTGGATTTAAATCACAAGTTCATATGAACGTAATTGTTTAAGCCATTCATTTTATCACATGAAGTTAATCCAACGAGTTGAACATGTTCCATTTAGATTTAATGATTTAAGGGATTGCAATCACAAGCTTACAAGACTATGAATAAGACTTTGAAAAATCATTTGATCACCTATAGTTGATCGAATGAGTTTCACATTTCATTTTTTTGAACTGGTTGATTTAAAAATTGAAATCGCAAGTTTGTATTGAAGGGATTGCGATTAAAGCGTCTATTTGATCCCTTATTGTTAATGCAACGAGTTAAACAAGTTTGTTACTTTATACTGAATGATTTTGGGGATTGAAACAACAAGTTCGTATAAATATTAATGAGATTTAAGTCATTCATTTGCTCCCTTATGGTTAATAAAGTGGGATCGACTTGTCGTTTCATTCATATTGATTGGCTTAAGGGATTAAAATCACAAATTTGCCTAACTACAAATGGGATTTAAGACATTCATTTGATCTTTGTAGTAAATTCAAAGATTTAAACTTGTTCTTATATATCGAATGATTTAAATGATTGAAATCGTAAGTTCATTTGAACGCCAGTGAGATTTAACCATTCATTTACTCCCTCATAGTTAGTCCAATGAGTTGAATTTGCAATTTGATACTTATAGAAAACGGAATGACTACAACTTGTTGTTACATCCATATTACGTGATTTAAGGGGTGGATTTAAATCACAAGTTTGTATGAACATAATTGTTTAAGCCATTCATTTCATCACATGAAGTTAATCCAACGGGTTGAACATGTTCCATTTACCTTTAATGATTTAAGGATTGCAATCACAAGCTTACAAGACTATGAATAGATTTCGAACCTTCATTTGATCACTTATAGTTGATCGAATGAGTTTCACATTTCATTTTGTTTGTACTGGTTGTTTTAAGAAATTGAAATCGCAAGTTTGAATGAAAGGGATTGCGATTAAAAGCATCCATTTGATCCCTTATTGTTAATGCAACGAGTTAAACAAGTTGTTACGTTTATAGGGAATGATTTTGGAGATTGAAACAACAAGTTCGTATAAATAATAATGAGATTTAAGTCATTCATTTTGCTCCCTTATAGTTAATAAAGTGGGATCGACTTGTCGTTTCATTCATATTGATTGGCTTAGGGGATTAAAATCACAAATTTGCCTAACTACAAATGGGGTTTAAGACATTCATTTGATCTTTTGCAGTGAATTCAAAGATTTAACTTGTTATTTCTACATCAAACGATTTAAACGATTGAAATCAAAAGTACGTTCGAATGCCAATGAGATTTAACCGTTAATATTACTCTAATCGAATGAGTATAACTTGTTGTTACATCTATATTACGTCTTTAAGGGGTAAATTTAAATCACAAGTCGATATGAACACAATTATTGAAGCCATTCCTTTCATCATTTGAAATCCAACACATTAAACATGTTACCGATCCCTCAGTTAATCCAACGAGTTTCAATCATCCTTACATCACTTTGATAGATTAAAGGAATGGAAATCATAGGTTCACGTGAACAGGAATGCAACTTAAGCCATTCATTCATTTCATCACTTATAGCAAATGCCAACGAGTTAAACAGGTTACATTTATATTTAATGATTTAAGGGATTGAAATCATAAGTTTGTAAGACTGCGAATGAGATTTAAAACCTTCAATTGATCACCTACAGTTAATCGAATGATTTTAACATTTATTGCATTTGTACTGATTGATTTAAGAAATTGAAATCACAAGTTTGAATGAAACAAATGAAATTTAAGCATTCATTTCATCCTTATAGTCAATGCAATGAGTTAAACATGTTGTTACTTTATACTGAATGAGTAAAGGGATTGAAACAACAAGTTCGTATAAATATAAAGAGATTTAAGTCTTTCATTTGCTCTCTTATAGTTAATCAAGTGGGACCAGCTTGTGTTTCATTCACATTGATTGGCTAAGGGGATTAAAATCACAAATTACATAACTACAAATGAGATTTAAGGCATTCATTTGATCTTTTTTACAGAATTCAAAGATTTAAACTTGTTATTTCTACATCGAATGATTTAAACGATTGAAATCATAAGTTCGTTCGAATGCCAATGAGATTTAACCTTAATTTACTCCCTTAGAGTAAATCCAATGAGTTGAACTTGTTATTTGATACTTATAGTTATCGAATGAGTATGACTTGTGTTTACATCTATATTTCGTTATTTAACGGGTGGATTTAAATCAAAGTCGATATGAACACTATTGTGAAGCCAATCCTTTCATCATTTGAAATCGAACACATTAAACAAGTTATTCGATCCCTCACAGTTAATCCAACGAGTTTCAATCGTCCTTACATCTACATTGATTGATTAAAGGGAATGGAAATCATAGTCATGTGAATAGGAATGGTACTTAAGCCATTTATTTAATCACTTATAGCAAATCCAACGAGTTAAACTGGTTACATTTATATTTAATGATTTAGGGGATTGAAATCATAAGTTGTAAGACTGCGAATGAGATTTAAAACATTCATTTGATCACCTACAGTTAATCGAATCATTTAACATTTTATTGCATTTGTACTGATTGATTTATGAAATTGAAATCCAAGTTTGAATGAAAACGAATGAGATT
>NC_045150.1:13819613-13884637 GCF_008831285.2 Nymphaea colorata
ACATCAACTGCATTTTTTGTTGAAGAGACCAACCTAGGTTCTCTTTTCTTCCGTTCCAGCTCGAAAGTCAGGGCAGTGTCCTACCAGGCGTGAGTCTAGTTCTTCTCCTTTGTCATGGCACCTTCATGCTTTGAGCGTGTGTCAGAGAGTCCACTGCGTCACTGCCCTCAAGTTCTGCTGAAGGTTAAGTTCTCTCCAATGATGGCCGCATGGCAATTTCAGCCTCCTGGTCCGGCTACTCTCCCTAGGGGCATTGTGCACCTTGACCCCCATTGCGCATTGGCCACCGTCGTCTGGTTCAACAAGGCATCCTTTTCTTCGACCTATTATTCCATGTCGATGGCACTATCTTCAATTTCTCCGATGCAGAATCTACAACCCACAATAAGCAAAACGGAAAAAGGTTACGGAAAACCGGTTTTCACAATCATCGTTCTCCCAAGTGGCACATGTAGAACTCAGAATACAAACCTTCTGCTCTGATGCATCTGATTCCCGAAATTTGATAACAGAGATGATAGCTGAAAAATGACTTTCTAGAGGTGACTAGATAAACAAGAAGAAACATAAATATACAGCTGATAGCATACTTATCAAGCTTTGCATCTTTTGGCACAAGACCTAGATTTGCACTACACTTTCCTTTCCATAGCACACTTTCAGAACACGATTTTGTCTAATGATAAAAAGAGAAAAAAGGAATAGCAACAATAAGCATATATCAAATGCTCTTGAGATATTTAAACAACAAAAGCACACTCGTCAGAAGAAATGTAAATGAGCTCACCTGCTTTAAGGTCCTGGCACCTTAAGAAAGGGTTCAAAAAGATTTTGAAGCAGGACACAAGAAAAGAGTTCAATAAAATAGCATAAAGAAGAAGAAGAAGATTATAAGAAACAGTCATCAACAAGGAACAAAATTGTCGTCAATAAACGAAGTGATTGCTAAAATTTTTCCTAAATCTAATCAGTCAGCAAAATTTCAAACGATTAGCTGAAACAAAAACAGAATTCATTTGCGAATCAGAGAAATTAAAATTGTATTGTTTATGATAAAAAGATAAAAGAGAAAAAATAAAAAATTCAGAATATTGAAAATAATTAAAAATAAAAAGGACATGTGATCTATATTGATTCAAAGAGGGTGATTTGGATCCATGGATTTCAGTACCATGAAATACAGTATAATTCCAGCCAGGGTCATTCTTGAACGGCTCAAAATCATGTCAAATTGCTGAATAAATGTGATAACAGCAACAATAGTAGCAATATTTATTAATAAAAAACCACTTAAATCAAACAAACCAACTTGTTCTTAGCTCACTAACAAATCACAGTATTATCATGTCAGAGAGGCATTGTGATCACCACTGATTAATTTAACATTACAAACAGCACCAATATATGGCTAGAACGCTGGATGCACATCATGTACTTAATAGACAGCCAAGTTGGAGAAGAGAAAAGCCAAGTAAGAACAAGACTGTCGTAAGCTAATGTGGGAAATACATAATAACATAATGGAGACTGCAGACAAGAAGGAAATGAACTTCAAATACATGAATCGCTGAACATGTCCTGCTTGCAAGATAGACCCAGAATGATTTCATTTGAAATCAGAGACTAAAGAGTAAATAAGTAATTAGTTTGGGAAAAAAGAAATTAACATTACACCAGAAGAAAAAACAGTTCTTTATGACTAACTTAAGTATAAAATGCTTATTCATGTGCATATATTTCTAATAGAAGCACTAAATTAGCATGTGCTAGAGGAATGCAAAATGAGAAACTAATTGATGAACATATTAACAATTAAAATCATCAACCTTTGAGCTGCGGTGTCTGTCTCTTCGTTATCTATGCATTTTAGCTCGTTTTCATCAAAGCTGTGCCCAAAAAGGAAGTCTCAGGTGCTGTATACAAATTGGTGCCAAAGTCATCAAATTTATCCATATCAACATTCTGCAATTATCAAGGAATACAAAAATTAGTCATGGGCTAGCACAATCATCTTCCTTGTTTCCCAAAAACAGATAACATCATAACAAGATGATAAGGAACATGTTATCTAAAGCATATTTATTTCCAGTTACTTAAAACACCAAGCACTTATTCACATTTGCCTCTGTTCTTGGGACCAGGGTTAGTATGGAATTGCGAGCGAGTAGAGAGACCCCTACAAATTTTGGAAGTAGGAACTGAGAAATGAACTGGAAGTGACTCAAAAGTAGATCATGAAGCAAACGAGAGCCAAAGTAGTAAGTTAAGACACAACTAGCCAGCAAAAAATATAACTTATAAACAAAGATCAAACATTCAAGTTTCAAACTCCAAACTTTTTGCATAATTAAGTTTTAAGCTAGGGCAAAGATTTATAAAATAGGGTTTGATTACATTAGGAGTCTAGATTTTACTGAAGAAAGAAGCTTGCATCAGTTGCCTGAATGGGAAGCACAGTTCTGGTCACAAAGGAAGCTGGCTTCTTTCTTTAAATAGTGCTCTCAAGACACTTCAAAAGCACCTTACTTTTTGCTTTCCAATGTGCTTCCAAGCCCCATTCGTAATTCTGCTACACCTGCTTGGGACCAGTTTCCAAACTCAGGTGTTGTCACAGTGAGTGTGCTGGCCTTGAGGGACACCAAGAATGCTCAGTTACCAATCTTATCATGTTTAGCATTTAAGTTTGTTCTGCATGAATACATAGTATATGTCATATGTAATACGTATAAATCACATAGTTACCTACATGTTATATGCTAATGTATGTGGATATTATAAATATACATATACCATATACGTCATATATTTTATGTATTATATATATATTATACATTTACGTATACGTTACATAGTAATATACTAGATTTATGATGTCATATATACATTATATACAATTATATATAATATTTATGTAATATACATATATACAACTATAATAGTTATATATACATATACCTATAACTATATACTATTTACGTCATATACTATAATATTATATACATACAACTATATGTACACATTATATACACAATATATTACATGTATTACATATATGTAATATATTCATAAATGTATCATATATATACACATATGTATATATATGTGTGTGTGTGTGTGTGTTATATATGTTACGTAACATATATATACATATATGATAAATTATGTATTGCATATGTAATATAACATGTTATAAAGTAAGTCACATGGGTGCACGAACTATGGTGGCACACGTGCACCGATGTGGGTGCGAACTGGCACGTCACTCGACTCGATCAAACTTAATGGGATGCTCCTAATGGCATATGTTATTCTTTTCTCTTGTTTTTTTTCTTTTTTTCCTTCTCCTATCTTTTCCTCTCCTATTTAATAAAACTTTGAATTTTGATGAGTTAAGGTAAGCTTGATAAAAAATTTAAAAATATGCACAAATAAAATTACATATATAACAAATAATGTGTGTATATATATATATATATATATGCTCTAGCCGCACCCGCACCCATGTGACATAGATGCATACTATATAACATAGTTACTACTATGGATATATACAAGTGTAATCATATTAGTGTATTACATCATATATATATATAATACACACATATATGTATATAATCATATATATAAACATATTACATATATATTATGTATATGCA
Source organism: Nymphaea colorata (assembly GCF_008831285.2). NCBI lineage: Eukaryota > Viridiplantae > Streptophyta > Magnoliopsida > Nymphaeales > Nymphaeaceae > Nymphaea > Nymphaea colorata. The sequence continues at coordinate 13,823,270 of NC_045150.1, forward strand.
TAATATGTATAACATTTGAAACTATATATGTATGTACATACGTACTATATTATACTATAATATAATGGTATATACATATATGTGGAATATAATACATATATTTATTATATATGTGATATGTGTATAGTTATATAGTATGTGATATGTTAATATACATAAGTTAACAAATATACAATACATGTATGTAGTATATATTTTATAGTATACTGTACATATCAACAAATGAATTTGAATGTGGACTGAGATATAAAATTACTGGGAACTTTGCCTCAGCAACCAGCTTATAGTTTTCAGGTACTGCACAATATGCGAGGAAAAGAAAGAAGAGTTAGCAAAGAACCTACATTGCAATGAGATGCACAGGCATAGCAGGTGAAAATAAGTGAACAACCTATCTTTGTCACAATTCTGTCTAAATGTTCAGCAAACTCATGAAAGAGCTGCTACTTATAGGTTTGCAAGACCATGGAGTCACATACATCAGTATGTACATGCAATTTTCAAGATTTTTCAGGAAAGCATTGTCAAATATAAAATATAAGTAGAAAAAAAGTAATAAAACAGCTGAGAAGATAACACTAATTTTCAAGATTTTCTTTTTGGTTTGTTATCTACATATGGTTAAAATGGGAATTATACAATATACATGTAAAAACAACTTGACCCTCTAAAAAACAGTTTTTAGTGGGAGGGGGTTTGGTTGACTGAAAATCATAATTAACTGAAGGAAGGCTTCTCAAAGAAACGTAGGTACCATCCACAAACTAGGCCTCACTCAGTAGCCTATTTACTTGGTTTCACCTACATACTTCTTGTATCACTAGGTATGAAAACTTAGTCAATACACAGAAATAAGGAATAGTTAATATCTAAACATTGCACCATACACAGCAATGACAAACTAACTACCCTCGAGATTTTATACAAAAAATTTCCACACGTCAACAGCATCAAAGTTCAATGTGGCTACTTTAATTTGTCTCAAAGTGAAGGAGCCAGTTCAGAGGTTGAGTTTGCCAAGTTCTGCAAAAGTTGCATGTTTAGGTCAAGAAAATGGTGGGCCAAATAGAAAGAAAATGAATGCCAAAGGCTGGAAAATAAGCATATGGGGTCATATTACAGCATTCCAAGGAGGACTACTTGAAATTGCACTACAAGAAGTAATGCAAACGGTGGGCTAGTGATTTGGCTAAGTTGATTTCACATGGTCAATGTTCACCAATGCAAGAAGAAACATAAAAATGAGAACATCAGAAGTTAACTTTGTCCTGACATTACAAACTAATTTTAACAATGCAAATATAAAGTTTGTGTTCTTAATCAACAGAAAAAAACATGTCAAAAAAGAAAAGCATATTCAAATACTATTTGATCGCAAATATTTTAAATACCAAATCAAAGACAACAAGGTCTTAGAGCATGTGACTGCATGATGTAGAATTACCTCGTTCTTCTTGGCTATGCAAGATTACCCTGTTCCAGTTAGAATTAAACTTGCGAACACAACATTTACGAAGATTTAGAAATCGCTCTCTCTCTCTCTCTCTCTCAAACACCTGCCATGCATTCACAATCCAAGACCTTATTACCTGAATAGGCATGACTTGAGATTCTTTACAGGTTGCAGGATTTATGAACAGGGCGGTCACCTTGCGAAACTCAGAAAGTGTAGGTATTTGTAAACTTAGTAGTTTAGTCACATAAGTGAATGAGAGCAATAGAAAGATAAGTAGTCACATAAGTGAACATGACACTAGTAAAGCTTAGAGAAACAATGACCACTCCCACTTTTGGTGGATAGGCAAACGAGCAAGAAGTATAAAATAATGTCACATAAAATTAGTTGACATCAAAGACCCACCAATGGCTTGGGATGTGCAAAGGCCCCACATGCAGTTTCTCATTTCAAAATTTTCCATATTAAAAAAAGGAAAAATGTTTTCTTAATGAATATCAATTATAAGAGAGTATAACAATTGCCTGTTTCTTTTGTACAGGTTGCACATAAAGTTTGATATAGACAAATTTTATGAACACCCATCTTCTCATTGAAAATCCATTTCAGGCAGCAATTTCAACTTGTAATGTGGATTTAGTTTTCTTTACAATAGATATAAAAATCTCAAGTCAACTTTTATTGGGCAAACTCCCAAAAAGAAGGCCCGTTAAGTGGCATCACCTTTCTATCATATTAAAAAAAGCCTTAAATAAGACATTAAAAATTATATTGTTCATTAACTTATTAACTTATTCTTGTGTAGTAGTGCAATTTGTTATTCTTGTGTTTCAGGAAAATCTTACGTGCAACGACATTTTATATTCTACTAGATTACAAGACAGAGGCCCTACGGCTCAGCTTTCTAAGTCTGCCATTGATTTGCATATGAGAGAAAAAGACAAACCTGGTAGCTCTTCGCAATTTATATCTTCGAATGTACTCTCATAGAACCTCATAGGTGTTCTTGCGGGGCTAGTTGCCAAATAAAATTTCCAGTAACCACTCAATGAGTGCACAAATGGCAAGCCCTCAACCCAATAGCCAACACATTCAAAAGACCTAGAAACAGCATCGTCATTCCATGTGGCTAAGTTGGAAACCAGCACATCAACTTCGCTTCTCTTGCACCAATACTTGAGAGGTCCTACAAACAGCAGTTGAATAACTTGAATTTTAAAAGTATGTCAAGAATACATAGCAGAAATATATGAAGGATGCCAAATTCAACTATCTGCAATAAAAAAATGAAAAAAAAAGAGACGAACCCAGTACATGTGCCATCACAAATTGAGCTTCATACCTAAACAAGTTTAATTATACAAACTCAAATGCAAATCCCTATCTAAAGTTTTCCAATTAATCCACAAATCCTGAAAAGCAACATAAGATCATTATTTCAAAAATTGCACTGGTACATTGATGCATAGGAGGAGTTGATAAAATGCTCCTAGTCCCTTTCTTCACAACCCCTTCAACTGGCTACCAATTTTAGGAGAAAATACAATGCATGCAGAACCAATGATCAAATCTTTACAGATCATCCTATTGCCTCCATGTTCTACTGCACCATCAACAATTATGAAGACAGGAAGAGTCTTCCCCAAAAAAAGCATATTCAAGTGTCCTATGCACTCAAGAGAGAAAGGGGCTAGCCTTTTCAAGAGGCTTGAAGTGAGAAACAAAACAAAGTGAAGATACCGATGTAGAAGAAGTAGCAGCAAATACAGATGACTATAAAACTCTAGTATACAAATGCATTCTTATATACCTAGGTATAGCCATGACATGTGCAACTAATGTATCTGCATTTAATAGAATCACAAGCTCAATGAAGAGAACACAACAGTTAACAATCAAACTGCAACTACTTTAACTTAGACTCAAACAAGCATGGCATTCTGAACCACGAGCACTACCCTGAACCACATCCCACTATACTAAACTACAGCTAGGAAGTCAACAAGAAGAAAATTCAATTTAAAACCAAACTTTCATGCATCTCGAACTAGATCAAAACATCAAGAAAATTCAATTTAAAATGTGTTCTTCACAAAAAAAAACATAAATTTCATAAGGACAACCAAATGGATCCATGTTCGACTTAGAGAAACTCAATTGGCTGTACAGAAAATGATGAAGGACATGCACAAGGGAGATTCAAGCCCCTTCGCTCCCTCTCTCCTCTCTCCTCTCTCTCTCTCATGTATAGCCCCCCGACTTCAACCACTCCCATAACCTCCACGCCCCTCTCCTTTAGCACCCACCTAGCCAAGCTGAATCCCTACCAAGTCCCTAAGCACCCATGCACGTTATGCCTCCCTCCTTATTCTCACCCTAGAGGTCGCACCACATCCCCATCCTCGGACTCACCAAGGACTCCAAGGAAGAGTGACACCTGAGATCCTAAGCAAGGACCTAGTGGCTTGGCAGCCCACACCTTCTCATAGACCCAAGTGAGGAAGGGCTCCAACAAAATAAGGCAATCAAAAGCTTACTAGATAATTTCCCAGAAATAACAAACAAATATATGCAAAATCACAATTCTCCCCACTAAACAAAAAGTCTAAAACTGTGTAGGTTGGAGTATTGGGTTTGATATGGATACAGAGCCTTAAATAAATAATAATATAATAATTAGAAAGTTTCACTAAAAAATTTGTAAAAAGTAAAATTGAAAAATCTGTTTCCTAGATGGAATTCAAAAAAACAAGAAATAGAGCTCAGTTTCCAAATTTTTGTTTGTGAGAAATAGAAACAGCGAAAAGTTTAACAACAATATATCAAAATACTCAAAGTTGAAAAAAATTTGAAATTTTGTCAGCTGATTTTCACACAAGAAACTTCAAACCAACAATCAAACCCAATTCAACTTTATCCCAGATGAGAACGTCATAAGTCTTCTGACTCTGAAACAGAGAATGATTTTTGTAGTTTTTACAGGTTTGCCAAATCATGGTTAGACCTGTCGTTGTAAAGAGTTGATACCAAAACTAAATGTTGTATTGACTCAACGGAAACAGAGGACCTTCAAAAATAGTGAATTCTTATGATATAAGGAATGTCAACGACCAAAGACAAATAACAAAAAAACAAATCGATGGCTAATATATGTTTGCAAAATAATTCAGCTAACTAACTAGGTTCAACCCATTCAGAAAAGCTTGACCCATGAAGAGAAACAAACACACAAAGTAAATACCAAGGCATAACAGCTCCAATATTCATATGCATTCTAAAATATAAATCGGTGTAACCATGCCATGCATAACTAACATACATATTGAAAATCACAAGCCATGAAGAAAACACAACACTTAACAATCAGACACAACCACTTTAACTAAAATCCAAACAAGCATGAAATCAGAAAACTACCCACGTCCCCCCTGGATTAGACTACAAATAAAATATGCACCTAAAGAAGGCCAGTCAAGCACCACAAGAAGAAAGTCTGAACAATTGACTTTCGACAATAGTCTCACATGATGAGGACTCTAGTTAACTGACACACTAATGAAACTAACTCTAAACTGAGCACGGCCATAGGCTGGAATCACGTGGAACATAAAAAAAGATACATACTGAAGCTAGGTCTCAAAGGCTAAAGACTCTAAACCTGTTTGACACTCACCAATAAGACCTGACCTTAACACGATTCCAAATGGAACCAAGTCCCAACCTGTAAAGAGAAAGTTCAATGGAGGACCCAGCAGCATGGTGGACAGTGTGCTCGATGATGCTTGAAGATGGAACACCTTTCTTACTCTCACTTTTGACACTTGAAAATTCTTTACGCCAGCTAAGAAGAGCAAACAAGAAGGATGGATAAATGGAAGGAAATCTACCGCATGCTGTAGATGGGGGATTGTTAAGATGAATGGTCAGATTGTTAAGATGAATGGTTAGATGCTATGTGCCGGAAACACCATAGGGCCTTCCAAGCATATCCAACATTTTAAAACAACTAAACGTAGCAAGACTACAAGAAATAGTTAGCTAGTATAAGGTTATGTAAATGAAAAAAATCAAATCATATAAAATCTAGAATTACATTTCAAAAAAACTACTACCTAAACAGCGATGAGAAATAGGACCCATGATGAGGAGAGGGGATTAAGTGTGATGCCCTTCGAATTTATGTCCATAAGGGAAACCAAATAAAATCACGTGCTTACCCATGTTCTCTCTTAGTTTCCTTATTGTTCATCCACATCATCCCAACTTATCCAACATATGTCTAGCAGAAACCAAACTCAACTAAACTAAGAATCAAAATCAACTAAATATGTACTAAATAGGGTACATTTACTTATACAGCCCACCATATATAAGTATATATATGGTCATAACTCTATACAGTTATGACCAAATAACATGGTTATAGGGCTATGAACCTATTCTGATCATAATACTATATTCCAGTATGACCTCTAATAACATAACACCAGTTGCCTTATATTAAATGGGATACTACTAAAAAACAATGGTGATATGTCTGGTAGAAAGCTTTGTCAATCCATGAAGTTTGGGGATTGAACAGAAATCACAATCATTTGATGATTTATATGCAAAAAAAGGTAACTCAACTTCAGAAAGTGCAAATTTAATGAGACGCACAAGGATGATTGAGAGGCTTCTTAGTTATTTGTGTGCCAAGCATTGCATGCACAAGCAAGAAGAAAGACCAGGCTGCACACATTACCTATGTCACCAGCTTGCTGTTGCTTTGACTGAATGATGATGTTACACCTTCCAACACATACATCCTACTGTTATTATTTGGCCAAAATCGAAATTGAAACACCCAATCCTTTCCATTTGCATCTGAATCCTAAGAGGCAGTCCTTCAGGATGACAAAATGCTGGGAATACGTCTGTTCAAGATTAAGAATTGCATAAGAATCAAGCATATAAGTGTACCAAAAACCAAATTTAATTGAAGGAAGTCCAAGGAAGAAAGCAGCTCCAAACAAGTTAGACGCTCTAGTAAATGGCAAAACAAGAGGACGAAAAATCTAACATGGTCTTAGTTTCAGAAAAGACGACAATAAAAATTTCAGTAACATACCTCTACGTACTTTTTTGGCAGCACCAGGCGCCCTATTCGACCTGCATCACTAGCACTCAATGTTTCTCAGATAAAGGGGTGATAATAGAATGAGCTTACGGAAGGTCAAGGATCACATGGAGGACTTGGATTCATTATAATATCAACAAATCAAGTGCAAATTTTGGAGTGAATCAATCATGCCAAGCAAATATGCTTTACGGTACAATTCTCAAAGTACGTAGAAGTGGATACTCTCCTGATATTTTCTGAAGCTCCTGACTGCTGCTGATCCTTGGCCAATATCCAGAAAGGATAGACTGATTTCTTGGCCATCCTTCGGTGCAATGCCTTGCCATGGTGCCTGATTTTTTTGCCTCTTTAGAAAAGTCCAGTCCAGTATGAAAGCTGGAAGGATTTTCCTGTTGCAACATAGAAGGCCTCTGTTCACGTGCATGAGGTCCAGAAGGCTTGCTTGAATCCCTTGCTTCATTGTCCTTCAGAGAAGCAGACCGTTGTCTTACATTTTCGCATGAACCAGATGATTCATGTTTTTGACCATCAAGAGATTTCTTGAGCTTAAGATCATGTTGCTTTCAGTTTCATGGATATTTCTTCCTTTCACATGCTGGAATCCAGCAAGCCTCCTATATTATCTTGAACTGATCCACATAAAGGACTCTGCACATTAATTTCTGAATTCCCAATGTCAATCTTGTTATGTGCAGGGAGCTTGAAGTGACAACCTGCTTCCTTTTCAAATACATTTTGGTTCTCAACAAAGCAGGTAGATGCCCGCTCCAATTCTAGGAGTTTCTCACCTACCTTTTCAGTTCTAGGATACATCATCGTTGAACATGAGTTGGAATTCCAAGCTAAGGAGTGCAAAAGCCCAATGATTGCTATACCTGTGCAATCCATAATTTGGAACTGGAGCCTGACTCCATTTTTTTTGTATATTGATCTCTGAAACCGTCAACGGAAGGTCAACGTGCAGTTCAAGACTATTATAACGGCTGTTGACACAAAGTCTGCAAAGACCATGCAGCACAAGGTCCGGAGAAGGGTCAGACCAGATGGGCAGTAGTTCTTCCATGGGATAGAAGGAATCACAAGGAAAGAGGCTCAAATGCAGCAAATTGCAGAACAGTCCAAGACTGTTATGACGAACCCTATATAGTCATATTATATGCTCGAGGTGAAGGCTCAGAGAGCAGCGGAATCATGGTGTGCATTGCTAACAACAAGGACCAAAAACTGTTACTTGTTGAGAAGTTCGATGACAAAACTGGGGCTGACTTTGGCAAGCCCATGATAGAGGATGTCAGGAAATTGGGTTCATGACGAAGCCACAGGGTGACCAAGTACCCCCATATCCAAAAGTCTTTACTAAGGTCCTTGCCAAGGGACTATGGTCCTCATCCAAGCTGGGTAGGTGAGGGTGGAGATGTGAACTGTATTAAGGCAGTTCCAACAGCCATGATGACTGTCAAAAGAGAGCTTGGGGACAAGCTCCATTCAATGGGGGTGGACTTGATGTGCACCTACCAGAACATAGCCGGGCCGAGGAGGCTGCTGAGGACGTAGGCGGGATACCAGCTGCTATCGAAGTCATGGTCAGAAGCGGGGAGATGGCTAGCGCGGCATCAGTTGAAGCTATTGACTTTAAGGCATTGTGAGGTTGACGAGAGAAGATAAGGGAGGGCCAAGGTGTTTGAGTGAAGTGAGGCTAATTCCATGTCGAGCAAAGCCGAGGTGCTAAATGTAGAGCCAAGACTGAAGGGCCGATTGAGATAGGCAGTCCAGACGCTAGTGAGGTTAACCTTACTTTTGAGGATACCGAAGCGTAAGGCGTTAGACGCAAGCGAGCAGGGAGATTGCGGAGGGCAGCGATATCCGTTGTGAGGTTAATCTGAAGACAAAAAAGAGTTGCGGCCTACAGATTGCAGCCGGTGACGAGAGCGAGAAGCATACAATGGGTTCAAGCAAGGTTCTCTCAGCTGAGCAGAGCATGGAAGGGACTAGGTTCGGTCAGGTCAGTGTCAGCTTAGCAAGGCTGAAGAGCAGAGGTTGCTGGTTCGGGCGGAGAATGACTGCATCAGCTGTAAGAGACCAAGGAAGACTGGGTGCAACCAATAGTGCGTCCGGGTCAAGTTGGCAAGAGCTCAGGCTAACGTGAGCGCGTCACGGCTGGGTTCAAGCCCAGACCGAGTCATTGTATTTGTTTTGTTTTGGATTTGACTGAGTCAGGTCTTGTACTCGTATCAGTCCGAGACAACGTGTTAAACCTGAGACAGTCCAGCGGCATATAAGCTGGAGACTTTGCCAAAACTTGTAACTTTTGGAAATTGAATCAATAAAAGAAACCTTTTCTCCCCTGCGTGAGAGATTTGAGCTGCTTAAGTGTGGCGCCAAAAGCTTGGCCAGCGAAGCAGACTTTGCTGGAGAAGAAGATCGCCTACAGTACCAAAGGAGCTGAACCAGGAACGCTACCAGAACTGTGGACATCAATATAGTGCAAAACTGGATCCGATCACAGTGCAAGTGCTCTCCAATCCTTGAGGCACTTAGAAGCTGGAATAAGAAGAAGGATCACTCGGTTGCGCAGCAGATCGTAGCTCATCCGAGGAATTCCTAAACTGCACATCGACAGCCAGAGGAACTTCTCAATCGGTAAGAAATCCTTCTACGTGGATATTCTACCGCGAGAACTTCCTGTTTACCCCATCAGAAGTGGAGAGGATGCTGACATTCTGATCTATTTGAGTCAACTCATCTACGAGAAGAATAGATCAGTCTGATCTGGCTGAGATCGAAGGATTTGGGATGCTGACGTGTTCAGGCGAGAACGATCCCTCTTTCAGGCAGATCGCCTAATGTCTGACTTAGATTGATTTCAATTCTTTTAAGAATCAATTCTTACTGTCGCAATCTGTGTCTAATTGTTGTGTATCCCTTGCGACCAGCTACGGAGTGAAACAGTGAGGAATCGACTGACTGAAGATGATGAAACAGAGGCTGAATTCCTATTCTAAAGACAGCGATGGTAATCTCTGAAAATCAGCACAATTCCGGTGATCAGAGCTTGATCTGAGCAAGGAAATGGCTCAGGTGTCTTCATAACTCTTGGGGGAGCATTCTGGTCAAGTTTGGGAAGAATATGAGCTGTTTTTGATAGTTCGCCGGAGTTGATTGCAATCATGACAGTGGATCGCAGAATTAAGCGGCAGAGTTCTGAGCGACACTAGAAACTAGGCTGATTTCAATCCTCAACGACTCACTTTTGGAAGCTTATTTGAAGCTGAATTTTTATCCGTTCGTACATGAGAATCTGGGCTATCACTAGTCCAAATTTGAGCTCAATCCAAGCTCCTGTTGAATTTTGGTTAATTTTTTAAGGTGACTGGCTCCAGAAGTTGCCTGAGTCCTGTGACAGGCTGATTTCATGCAAAACCAGGCGCAAATTCAAGCTTCAAGAAGTCAACTATTGGAACGACTTTGGGGCTGATTTTTGGAGCGTTTAATCCTCCCGACCTTGGCTTCCTCCAGATCAACTTTCATGATTTTTGGACCTCTGTACACAGAGTTATGATTTTTTGAAGGAACGCTAGTCTGTGAGCTGGTTCTACACCTGCGAGAGGGATTCTCACCCGTTTCCCCAAATTCTGTTATAGACTTGGGTGAAATCGATTCTCTGGTGCATTCTCCATGACTTGAGCTTGATGATCTGTAGAATTATCTTCTACTTGAGCTCTTGATTCCTTTGCAGCACCATACTCTCTACTGATAGTTGTGGCAGCGAGCTGTTGAATTAGGCGAGAAGCAGAACCTGTTGGAGCTCGATCTTGTAGCAAGGAGCTGTCTTGAAGAGGCATGTGTCATCGCCCATTCGATGCCAGCACCCCCGAATTCGATTACAGATAGTAGGGGTTGATCTCATCTTCGGTTAAGCATCTCCACTCCTTCTTTCATCTGAGAATTCTGATTGCATACAGTGACTGCTCCTGTTTTCTGGAAGCGCACATCACAGGCGTAGGAGGTCAGTGGTGGACTTCATTCCAATCTTCCATCCATTTGAAGGGGAAGGGTGATCTTCAGCCCCAATCTGAAGATAGCATCCCCCAATCTACATCACACAATTGGTGTTTCCTGCTTGTTGGGTGACGCACCTCCTCCATTACTTTCTATTGAGCTGTTTCTTACAAAAACAGTAAACTGTTGGTGTTGTCTTAAACACTAGGAGCCTGCGCATTGGAGATTGACTGCCATCGAAGGACTTGTAGCCGATTGAGATGTGGAGTATTGCTGAATACCGAGGATATACTTGGCCTTCTTCCTCGGTGAGTGCTGGACTAGATCCAGCATGGTACATCCGAAATCCCCTATAGCTGTGTGGGCGGGTACATTTGACTTTCAGCAAACCTTCGGGTTTGCAGCCATTCAGGAATCCTCCAAAGCTCACCTAGCTGAGGACACATTCCCAAGCTGTCGGACTGTCCTAGGGTGAAGGGTGTGGAATGCTCGACCTAGGGATTGAATGTATGGTTTGGCATGGATGATGTGATTGTAGATTGAGGGAGAGATCTTCTTGTATCGTTGATGCTTGTAAAGCCTCACATTCCCATTCTTGATTTGTAGTAGGTTGAAACTTGGGAGGGAACCACTACTTGTATATCTATCCTAAGAGATATATTCAGTTAGGGTTGTGTCCGACTTGGGAACGAAATCTTGTAATCCCTATTCTTTTAACCTTCCTCGACGTGTTAGCCCCAATAGATCTTGGGAAGCGACTACAACTTGGTCTCTTTTGAGCAGCTACAAGGGCAGGTCACATCAAGTGGTATCAGAGCTGTTTTGGGGTCTTTGACACAGCAAATATGGTGAGAAAAGGCGAGCAGCTGGAAGCCAAGGTGATTCCTCAAGACGATGATGAAGTTGTGGCAGAGTTGGATTTCAGAAATGAGAAGATAGCTCAGATGGAGAGCAAGATGAATGGGATAGATAGCAAGATGACTGGAATAGACAGAAAGCTGGACCATATGATGCAATTGATTACCACGGTTACTAATTCAAACCATCAACTCAACCAACACATGGAGCAGGTTGAAAAGACTATGCAAAGTGTTATAAACCATGAAAATCATGGCAAAACCAGGTCTAATACGCCTAGCACGTCTAATGAAAGACAAAATAATCATGAAGGGCCAATCGCTGTTAACATACTTGAAGAATTAGAAAAACTCATAAATCGGTCTAAGGGAGTGACAAATGTGGGAGATAGGCGTGAGGGGACTGATCAACCTAATCTTAGGGTTGAATCACACGAGGAACGCCAACCACCACAAGTCCATGATCATCAAAGACCGGTTTGGGAGGATCATGAGGAAGCTAATCGACCGATTGATGATAGGAGACAGCCGGTAGGGCGTCAAGGGCAACAAAACCGAAATCTGGTTGAAGCAAGAGCGCCAGCACTTAAGATGGAATTTCTAAGATTTGGTGGACAGCAAACTCATGAATGGGTTTTCAAAGCTGAAAGATATTTTCAGTGTCAAGGCATTCCAAATGATAAAAAAACTACCTACGCGATGATGTACTTTGAAGGGGAATCCTTGAAGTGGTTTCAGTGGATTAGCTACCGAGAGCAAAATCAAACTTGGGAGTAGTTCAAGCATGAGCTGATCAGTAGGTTTGAAGATTCCAGAATTACAGATTTCAATGTGCAATTAAAGAATCTCACTCAAACCGGGACGGTGTTGGACTATCAACACAAGTTTGAACGTTTATCTTACAAAGTACGAGGTTGGGATGTAGCAGCATTAGTAGGTGCTTTGATTAGGGGATTGCAGCCTGTTATTCAGTTGGCTGTGCTTCCCAAAGAATCTCATGACTTAAAGATATGCATGAAAGTTTCCCGACACAAACAAGAGAAAATGGAACGGAAATGGGCTCTCCAAGAGCAAGGCAAAAGGTTTGACCCACATCGGACCAGACCGCTGGATCCAGAAATGTTACCAAAGAAGAAGGAGTTACCACAACCAACCTCTAGCAGCCCTAAGAAACAATACATTACCCACAAGAGAGGGATGAGAGAATGGCAAAGGGGTTGTGTTATCATTGTGATGACAAGTGGTTTTGTGGACATAAGTGCAAAGAGATCAAGTTGTTCATAGTCATAGACGACGAAGATGAAGAGTATAAAGTTGAGCAATCAGCTAGAGAGGAAGATAGCCAGGAAGAAAGGCCGAACTATGAATCTCATGATGACAGCCAGGTGCTATGTCACACGATAGCTAATATAAGACATCCGGATCCCTTGAAGGTTGTTGGATACATCAGTAACCATAAAGTATTAGCTCTCCTAGACACCGGATCAGCTACTAATTTCATAAGTCCAGGGACAGCTCAATTGATAGGTGGTAAAAGTGAAGTGATATATTCTTTTGATGTCCAAACCAGTGATGGAACACATCACACATGCAAGGATAGGCTGCTTCATATTCAAAATGTACCATTTACGATGGACTTATATATTCTGCCTATCCATGGAGTAGATGTAGTTTTGGGAATGCAATGGTTCAGAACGTTGGGAAAAATCCAATGGGACTTCGCCACCAAGACCATTATGTTCCATAAGGAGAATAGCGAAGGACAAGTTGTCTTAATGGCTATTGACATAAAGTCTGCAAAGACCATAGCAGCACAAGGTCCGAGAGAAGGGTCAGACCAGATGGGCAGTAGTTCTTCGATGGGAAAGAAGGAATCACAACTGAAAGAGGCTCAAATGCAGAAAATTGCAGAACAGTCCAAGACTGTTATGACAGACCCTATACGGTCATATTATATGCTCGAGGTGAAGGCTAAGAGAGCAACAGAAGCATGGTGTGCTGTTGCTAACAACAAGGACCAAAAACTGTTACTTGTTGAGAAGTTCGATGACAAAACTGGGGGCTGACTTTGGCAAGCCCATGATTGGGGACGTCAGGAAATTGGGTTCATGACGAATGCCTACAAGGGTGACCAAGGACCTCCCATATCCCAAAAGTCTTTACTAAGGTCCTTGCCAAGGGACTATGGTCCTCATCCAAGCTGGGTAGGTGAGGGTGGAGATGTGAACTGTATTAAGGCAGTTCCAACAGACTGTGATGGCTGTTAAAAGAGAGCTTGGGGACAAGCTCCATTCAATGGGGGTGGACTTGATGTGCACCTACCTAGAACACAGCCGAGTGTGGCCGAGCAGGCTGCCGAGGATGTAGGTGGGATACCAGCTGCCATCGAAGTCATGGTCAGAAGCGGGGAGATGGCTAGCGCGTCATCAGTTGAAGCTATTGACTTTAAGGCATTGTGAGGTTGACTGAGAGAAGATACAGGGAGGGCCAAGGTGTTCTGAGTGAAGTGAGGCTAATTCCATGTCGACCAAAGTCGAGGTGCTAAATGTAGAGCGCAAGACTGAAGGGCCAATTAAGATAGGCAGTCCGGAGGCTAGTGAGGTTAACCTTACTTTTGAGGAGACCGAAGCGTAAGGCGTTAGGCGCAAGTGAGCCAGGGAGATTGCGGAGGGCAGCGATATCCGTTGGGAGGTTAATCTGAAGACAAAAAAGAGTTGCGGCCTACAGATTGCAGCTGGTGACGAGAGCGAGAAGCATACAATGGGTTCAAGCAAGGTTCGCTCAGCTGAGCAGAGCATGGAAGGGACTAGGTTCGGTCAGGTCAGTGGTCAGCTCAGCAAGGCTGAAGAGCAGAGGTTGCCGGTTCGGGCGGAGAAAGACTGCATCAGCTGTAAGAGACCAAGGAAGTCTGGGCGCAACCAAGAGCGCATTCGGGTCAAGTTGAAAAGAGCTCAGGCTAACCTGAGCGCGTCACGGCTGGGTTCAAGCCCAGACTGAGTCATTGTATTTGTTTTGTTTTGGATTTGATTGAGTCAGGTCTTGTACTCATATCAGTCTGAGACAACGGGTTAAACCCAAGACAGTCCAGCGGCATATAAGCTGGAGACTGTGCCAAAACCTGTAACTTTTGGAAATTGAATCAATAAAAGAAACCTTTTCTCTACCACATGGGAGAATTTGATCTGCTTAAGTGTGGTGCGAAAAGCTAGGCCAGTGAAGGAGAATTTGCTGGAAAAGAAGATCGCCTACAGAACCAAAGGAGCCAATCCGGGAAGGCTACCGCAATTGTAGATGTCGAATACAGTGCAAGTGCTCCCCAATCATTGAGGCACTTAGAGGCTGGAATCAGAAGAAGGATCATTCGGTTGCGCAGCAGATCGTAGCTCATCCGAGGAATTTCTGCACTGCACGTCGACAGTTGGAGGAATTTCTCAATCGGTAAGAAATCCTTCTCCGTGGATATTCTACCGCGAGAACTGTCTGTTTACCCGATCAGAAGTGGAGAGGATGCTGACGTTCTGATCGATTTGGGTCAACTCATCTAACGGGAGGAATAGATCGGTCTGATCTGACTGAGATCGAAGGATTTGAGAGGGATTTGAGATGCTGACGAGTTTAGGCGAGAACGATCCCTATTTCAGGCAGATCGCCTAATGTTTGACTTAGATCGATTTCAATTCTTTTAAGAATCAATTCTTACTGTCGCAATCTGTGTCTAATTGTTGCGTATACCTTGAGACGAGCTACAGAGTGAAACAGTGAGGAATTGGCGGACTGAAGATGAAGAAACAGAGGCTGAATTTCTGTTCTGAAGACGGCGACAACAATCTCTAAAAATTAGTACAATTCCGGCAATCGGAAGTTAACCTGAGCGGAGTGGTTGGGTGCAATTGATTTCCACCCAACCTTCAGATTTGCAGCCATTCGTGAATCCTCCAAAGCTCACATAGGTGAGGACACATTCCCAAGCTGTCGAACTATCCTAGGGCAAAGGGTGTGGAATGCTCGACCTAGGGATTGAATGTATGGTTGGGCATGGATGATGTGATTGTTGATTAAGGAGAGATCTTCTTGTATCGTTGACGCTTGTAAAGCCTCACATTCCCATTCTTGATTTGTAGTATGTTGAAACTTGGGAGGGAACCACTATTTGTATATCAGTCCTAAGAGATATATTCAGTTGGGGTTGTGTCCGACTTGGGAATGAAATTTTCTAATCTCTATTCTTTTAACCTTCCTCGGCATGTTAACCCCAATAGATCTTGAAAAGTGACTACAACTTGATCTCTTTTCA
Source organism: Nymphaea colorata (assembly GCF_008831285.2). Taxonomy (NCBI): domain Eukaryota; kingdom Viridiplantae; phylum Streptophyta; class Magnoliopsida; order Nymphaeales; family Nymphaeaceae; genus Nymphaea; species Nymphaea colorata. The sequence continues at coordinate 13,838,998 of NC_045150.1, forward strand.
GCAGCTACAAGGGCAGGTCGCATCAGATGCCCCGAAAGCAAATTGATAAAAAATGATAGAACACACACAAATAATAAGTAAAGCATCTAAAAGAATGGAGAAATTTTTTTGTACAATCCATGCAATCCATAAGAAAATCTTTTAGTATGTCACAAAAACCAAGTAGCAATAGCCTATAGAGGACATGCATTTTCTAGAGGTGAATTTTTTCCCCAAAAAATCAGATCATTCTTCGCAGGATGTCTGGGACATAAATCTTATTGGGCTTCCAGCCAATGATCATAAAATCCGATGAAAGTTGCTGAACGAGAGCTCATTGCTGCATCCATGTGGCAGTTGTGGGATCAGCAGTCAACCATACAGCCCAAAGCCACAAATGTGCTGCAATCATGTAACATCAAAATATATATGAGACTTCTTTTTTCCAACAATTAAAAGGCTTACTGCATTAAGCGAACTTGTCTTGGCACAAGAAATGCATTCTATTCCACCAACATCCAGGAGCAAGAATGTATGAGCTGAAACGATGCACCCACAATGTAAACGCTGGAATAAGAAACATTTTGTTAAGGAAAGAAATTTTTTAAGTAATTCCAAAAACAACTTAGGGCTACAGTTTTTGACATAATGGAACCTGAATGTATCTAACTGCATTCTAAATAAGAGAATACAACATGGTGCTTGTGTTCTCAAGCATCACAACAGATATTAATGCAATTCATCAAAAAAGTGTAGCCAGTTCCATTTGTAGGTTGTTCAACTTGCTACACTTTGATGCATGAGAAGTAGATCAGATCATCTTCATATTTTTACCACAGGGCAACTAGAGTTGGTGTTTACATCCCAGTTTCTAACCTTTCCACACGTCTCACAATTCCTCCACCAGCAGCATCAAAGTGAAAATCTTCACAAAACCTTAACTCATCATACGCAGAACTACAAGATCAAAAGAGAGTTATCAACAGAATGTGGCAGAATATTGGTTACTGCTTCCTAAGTGATTAAAAGAAAAGAAGAAAAAACCCAAAAACAGTTAACGCCATGGAGATAAAGTTTTCAAAAGAGGTTCAAAGATGGACTATCAGTAAAGAAAATGATTCTGATGAAATTCTCTACAGAAAAAGCATCAAAAATAGGAAAAATATAATAGATCCACATGTGACATGAAATCCCCAAATGGTGTGATAACTTGGTAATATCCAAATATAGCAACAGCAAAGGGGCCCCATTCCTCTATGCATACGAAATTCTAAAAGATAGAATTCTTCTCTAGCGACCAATAGCTGCTAGTGATGGATAGCTCTTCACAACCACCACTACAATAGGCAAATGTTCATTAGGGACAAGTATGACATCTAACCGACTCTCCAGCGCTCAACAAAAAAGGGGGTAGCCGACCGATGCTCCATTCCGTCAGAGGAAAAACAGTGTCCCACTTTACAGGCCAGATGCAAAATTAAAAAGACCATCTACATGCATTTAAACAAGTAAGAGAGCTTCATTCTTTACAAAATTTGCCTAGAACAGGGAAAAGGAACCACATTTTCTGCACACCACCGCTTCAATAGCCAAGAAATGATCGACTTCCGCACCAAATCAAAAGAAAAGTGAAGGCTTCCACTGTAAGACATATAGCTTTCCTTGTCAAATCTGCTCGAATGCATGACACCCAGCACATCATCACCATGGGCGTACACTCCACACATACAGACTCCATAAAAAATTCACAAAAAGAAAAATCCAGATATCTATGTTTTTTTCAAGCGGACGCCGATGTAATTCTACTGAAGAATATGAAAATAAATTGAATTTGACATTCCTATGCAGATCCCAAGAGAATGCATAGGATAAAACTTAAGAGAGAAAAGTAGACCTCGTCTTAAGGGAGCCTCGAATTTCGATATAATCTATGAATCTGTAGATATCAACAAGTACATTTGTGCGGAAAATGTCATGACAGGTCAAATCCAATATTAAGTCTAGCCCTTCAAAATTCCTAACAGTTTGAGAGTGACAAGTTAGAGAAAACCATGTGATTCCAAAGGCAGCAAACTTGTCACTCTGCCGAATATTATTAACGAGAAAAAGCTTCAAGAAAAATAAAATTCACATTTCTAGCAAATCATGACCCTTTGTACCTCGAGGAAATTTTATACACAGAAAATTCCACTTCCATCAATTTCATTGTGCGTCCATCAACTTAATCGTCCCAACGAGGATGTAAAAAACTGTTTCAAGAATGACAAAGATGTCTTCTTTACGCTGATCTCCTAGCCGGGCAACGACCAGACAAAAAAAGAATAAAACAGAGGAAAAAGAACATACTCACAGCAGTCACAGAGCTCGGCCATGTCGCCGTTCCTTAATCTCCATCCTTTCCACCACCTCTTCGATGACGAGGTGCCACACTTCGGGTTGAAGCAGATCTTCAAGAAAGAGGAAGGCGTGGCCATCTCCTCCAACCGGAAACAACAATTAACCAGAACAAACTCAGAGCCCACGAAGAGTGTTTGCAAGGCAAACTAAAACACGTAACAATACCAAGACTAGAAAAAGGAAAACCACAAACTTCTTGATCAATCATCCAGCAGAGCGAGAAAAGAGTGGAGAAGCAGATGGTTTCAAGAGTCTAACTCGTGTATGTCTCTTCCTCCTCCTCCTATGTTTGCCACTGCCGCTGCCACGACTGTCGGTGCTTTGGCTGGCCTCTGCTCATTCAGTGCCATCGTCCCCCTCATCGCTGTCACTGATTCCCGTTACACCTTGGCATCACATGTGCAGAGAACGTCATGCAGGCACGTAACACTCTCTTACACATTTCACACAAAGACAGAGGCTCACCCACCCAGCACTATTTTTTGTTGCTTCTTTTTCGCTCATAAATATTCCTCATCCTTTTTCCCCCCAAAATCCTCTTCTCTCTCTCTCTCACCCTCGGTCGTTTGCCCATTCTCCAGTGCCCTCCTGGCCACTTGCCCGTTCTCCACTGCCATCCGGGCCACTGCCATTTTATAAGTGAGCCTTAGCTTGGTCCCGAAACACTGATCTTTCCTCTAGTTAGAGCCTACAGTAACCACAGAGGATTCAATCTATGCTTTGGTGGGGTTGGACAGCTCCACCCTTGTCCACTACACCTTGATATGGATGGGCTAGTTTAATTGCATTCTGTTCTTGACTCTGTACTCAAGTGGCCCGCAAGCCAATCCATCTTTTTGTCCTCTTTCTAGGATGGTGTGGGACAAAAAAAAAGAATTGGGGAAAACTTTTCACCATCATTTCTTTGATGGGAAACATTTTTCATCCGTGAAGGTGGGAGAACATGCGGTGGAGGGAGAACATGCTACAAAGACATCTACTTTTGTATTTAAAAACTTATCTACGATGTTGACATGCCACCTCTTTGAATTCTCCAAATTAATCCAACAATCCAAGGTGTTGTGCTTCTTGAGCAATTCCAATGTGGTACTTCAACATAATGGGCACTCTTGTTTGAATATGCATCTTATTTCCATTCTGATCTCATTTATTCTCAAATGACCACGAAGTCAACCCTAAATAGGACCATCAGGTTCAAGACCAAAATCTACAAAGAAGTTTGGATTCAGCTTCAATCCACCCTTCTCCATGTCCATGTCAATCTGCAGCATATGTGAGCCCTCCTCCAAGATCTCTGGATATAATTGTCGATCCCATGTGCTAAAGAGTGAGTTAGTCACCTACAATCTCTTACTGTCCAAGCTCAACTGGATCATTTGTGGCCCACCTCTTAGTCTGTTTCCCTGAGGAAAGCAAGAAAAGGTAAGAACAACAATGACTTAGACACACTTCTACTTCAGGAACATCAAACTGAGACTCCAGCCCATCTTTAGATACTACAACTATCTGGCTTCCCTTCTAAATTAGTCCACCAACCCAAAGTTGTCCAGTCAAAACAGGCTTTGAAGGGTCCTCAATGTTGTATTGACTGACATCACATTGCAGCCAGTTTGAGAAGTAAAGGAAGCGATCATCCACTGAGATAACAAAACCAGTTATAAGTCCAGGCATGTCAGGCATAATCCAATTCCGAAAGGTGTCACAGATATTGCAACATATAAGAAACAAACAAGCAATTTAGGACCCGCTCTCTCTCTAGTACTCTTTCACATATGCACACTTACTGTAATGTGAACATCAGCAAACAGTACCTCATGGCTCCACGATCCACTTGGAGTCTGGAAAAACCTAATCATGTTGCTGCTTAATGCAGACCCAACGTAACCTGCATAGAATCTACAGGACAGTATAAAACTAGTCATAAGTAATAGCCACTATAGTAGATGATCATATCAAGCATAGGGTGCACTTGTCAGGGCGACGATATTTGACGCTATCACACTGACCTCCAAAGGTAGGAGATCTGAGTTACCAAGATCCAGTCTGTTTCAGTTCACCATCGGGCCAGCTGTATACATGTAGATGTCTTCATAACAACCATCTTCTACATGTTGGAGACTGAATCCTTTTGTAAAAGATTTTGGTGTTCCCCATGATGAACTAATCATGGTCTTGTGTCAGGGCTGATACCAAAGGTCATATCCAAATAGAGGACTTACCAAGTTTCTCCCATCTAAACCAGAACATACATATTGGAGATCAAAAGTACCAGATTTCAACACAAATGAAGATGTGCCGATCAGAGCACTCACATCAGATGCATGGGTTAAAAGCTAAAATTCATTCCAAGAAGTCCATGTGATCTTAAGAGATATATCTTATCACAGCAAAATCAAGTGAGGACAGTGATTATGCTCATGTGATGCAGTGTTAATTAATATTGTACAAGAAAAAAGAACTTGCCAGAACCAGTTCACCGATGTGAAAGCTCAACCAGTCACACATAAATTTATAGAAAGAGATCAGATTTGGTGTGGAAAGTGAAAGAAAAGATGCAAGACTAAGATTTTTTAAGTGGTTTGGAGTAAAATCCTACGTTCACTGTCTCTCACACCTATTAGGCAATAGATGTGAGGTTCCCTTAATGCGAGAATTTATACATGATTTGTTGAAGAGATTGTTAAACAATCCTTCCTTGATTTTTTTGTTTCTATAATCCTTTCTTTCTCTTTTGATAAAGGGACGTTGCCACTTTTCTTGCCTTGATTGATTTCTCCAGATTTAACAAGTATAGTTGCATTTTTGCTGGATTTGTCACGATCTTCATGATTTTCTTCAATCGCCGTGTGATCTTGATTGATTTCTTCCAATCTAGCGAGAACAGTTGCCTTGAACTGGCATGATCTCCACAATTTCCTTCATCCGGTGGACAGCTGTAACTATCAGCAGTTTGTGCATTATCATCCCCCTTCAATCTCGAGCATAGGTTGTAGCGAAGACTGAGATTGTGGCCTAGAGCTGTCAACCGATGATGGGGAAGAGGCTTTGTAAACATATCAGCTAGCTGATGAGTGGTCGAAATATATTGAATAACTAATGATCCAAGAGCCACCTTTTCTCGTACGAAATGAAAATCAAGCTCAATATGCTTCATCCGAGAGTGATGTGCCGTTTTGATGGTGGATTGCAGGGCGGACAGATTGTCACATAACAACAAGGGAGATTGAGAAAGAAACATTCCAAGATCTCGAAGAATAAATGTGATCCAAGTGAGCTCTGCTGCTGTCGTTGCAAGGGCACAGTATTCAGCTTCACAAGAAGATCTTGCAACACTTTGTTGTTTTTTGGATGCCCAAGAAATACAATTGGGGCCTAGAAAAGTGCAGTAGCCAGTGGTAGAACGACGAGTGGAGGGGCAGCCGGCCCAATCTGCATCAGAATAAGCTCGGATTGATAATTTTCTGGGCCTAAAGAATTGCATTCCAAGAGAGATAGTGCCCTGAATATAGCGAAGAATGCGTTTCAGCAGCTGAAAATGTCGCAGGGAAGGAGCGTGCATAAACTGTGACACATAATTAACAACATAAGTGATGTCTGGTCGGGTGAAAGTAAGATATTGCAGAGCTCCAACAAGACTGCGATACAACGTAGCATTGGGATATGCTTCTTCTTCTACAGTGCTGTTGTTATAGACATTAGTAACTATTGGCATAACAGTTGATCGGCATGATTGCATCTGAGCACGTTCTAGGATGTCCATAGCATAGCGTTGCTGATTGAGAAACAGGCCGAAAGCAGTGCGTTGGACTTGAATGCCTAAGAAGTAATGTATGTCCCCAAGATCTGTCACACCAAAAGTACGAGATACTTCATTCTGAAAGGATGCAAGAAAAGTTGGACTGCTACCAGTGAGAATGATATCATCCACATATAAGAGAAGAATGGTTACAGTCGATTGTTGGAGTCTCACAAATAACGATGGATCTGCAGAGCTGGCTTGAAAATTGTGAGAGAATAAAAATTGAGCAAAGCGATCATACCAAGCTCGCGGGGCCTGTTTGAGACCATATAGAGCATGATTTAATTTGCAAACATGGTGAGGAAAGCGAGCATCTTGGAAACCTGGAGGCTGCTCAATAAAAACAGTTTTAGTCAAATATCCATTCAGAAATGCATTTTTGACATCAATTTGTTTAAGAGGCCAGCCATTCATAAGAGCAACAGAAAGTATGATCCGAATAGTTGTTGGTTTAACAACTGGTGCCAATAATATGCATGGAGGGGTCACGAGGTACCAAGGTCCAAGTATCATTTGCAATCAAAGCTGCTATTTCATCTTCCATAGCACGCCTCCAGCCGGGATGTTTAAGGGCAGTGGAGAAATGTTTAGGTTCAGCAGGAGCAAGGGTAGTTAATATGTATTTGGGATTGGGTTTGACAATACCATGTTGAGAACGTGTGACCATAGGGTGAGACGGTCTGGTCATGGTATTAGGTAAGGCATTAGATGGGATAGGAGAAGGAGGACTAGGTGGCAAGCTAGGTAGCGATGGTGAAGTAAGAACCGACAACTCTGGTGATGGCGGAGGTAAGGGAGAAATGGCTGGTGATGGTAGAGTAGAGGTAGAAAGGGAAGGTTCAGGTTCACTATTGTGAAGTCTGGCAACATCATGAGGGTTCACTTCAATGAGAGCGGACTGATTAGATTGAATAGCGACCGGAGAGAAGGACACAAGATCATGAGCAAAATTGTATTTCAGTTGTGTGCTAGCCAAACCTTGATTGAAGGGAAAACAATGTTCATCAAATACTACGTGTCTGGAAATATAGACCCGATTTGTCAAGGGATAAAGGCAGCGATAACCTTTGTGTTGGTCACTATATCCTATGAAGACACATGGTAAGGATTTGGGTTCAAGTTTGTGTTTATTGTAGCTTTTGATGTAGGGAAAACATCTACACCCAAAAGTCCTTAGGCAAGAATAGTCGGGAGGTTTATGAAATAAGCTTTCATATGGACTTAGCATTTGGAGCGTGGATGTCGGCAACCGATTTATGAGCTACACAACAGTAGTGAAGGCATCCACCCAATGTTTTGCTTGAACATTACTATGGAATAGTAGAGTTAATCCAAGTTCAGTAACTGACCTGTGGTTTCGTTCCACCAACCCATTTTGTTCAGGTGTTTTTGGACAGGCCTTGAGATGTTTGATTCCACATTCTCTTAGATAAGAGAGAAAAACATTACTATTAAATTCACCACCTTCATCACTTTGAAAAATTTTAACAGATCTTTCAAATCGCATACTCACCATCTTATGAAACTCCATAAACTTGGCAAAAAAATCAAACTTAGATTTTAATGGGTAGATCCAAGAATAGCAAGAATGATGATCAACAAAGAGCACATAATATCGAAACTTTTGACAAGAATCAACTGGTGCTGGTCCCCAAAGATCACAATGAATTTTTTCAAAGGGTTCATAATATTCATCATCTAATGGAAGAAACGGCAAGCATGTTACTTTGCCCAATCGACAACTTTGTCAAATGGAAAACATAGACATTTTTGCTGCTAAATTTATTCTACCCTTGGATGACAAAAAATCAATGATCTTAGCTGATGGATGCCCGAGCCGACTGTTCCAAATCTCTGAAGTTGCTGTCCTGAAACGATCAGAAAAAAATACTGCCTTTGGTCTGGTCTTGAGCGCATACAAATCTCCCTTTCTAGCTCCCTTGGCAATCATCTGATTGGTTTCCTTGTCATTAATCACAAAAGAATCAGATGTAAACTCAAAGACATAGGGCATAGACGAGGTAAGCTGACTCACGAAAATAAGATTTTTCTTTATAGCAGGAACAACCAGCACATCATCAAGAGGAAGAGTCGTATTTCCAAGATCAAGATTAGTAGAACCAATATGAGTTATTGGTAAATGCTGCCCGTTTCCAACCATAACTGAATCAGTTCCATGATATTTAATGAGATGATTGAGAGTACCTGGATCATCTGTAACATGAGAAGTTGCGCCAGTGTCCGGATACCAGTCTGCATTATTAGGATCGGCACCTTGAACAGTGGAAAAAATTTGTGGAAGATATTTGGGTTGATACGCCTGATTGAATCTGTGGTAGCATTTGAAAGCCGTGTGATTACTCAGTCCACAAATTTGACACGCTGTTTTAACTGAAGGCTGAGTGGTACTTTGATCGGCGTTGGCTGGAGTATTGGTGGGACGAGATTGAGAAGTAGGTGGAAAACCACGTCCTCGTGAGTTGAAGCGAGGGTTGCTGTTTTTCCTGGTATACTGAGCACGTCCTCTGTAGTTGTGAAAATAGGAGGGTTGAGCTGGAACTTCCTGGCTTATGGACACAGCAATTGGATTAAGTTGAAACCCATGGATGTTTTTCATGTTGTCATGGCTTTCAAGCAGAGAGACAACATCAATATATGCAGGAATAGGAGGCCGAAGTATCGACGTCATAAATGCTTCATATCCTGCTCCAAGCCCATTTATGAGCCAATAAACTTTATCTTGATCCGACAGATGTTTCCCAATGGCTGCCAATTCATCACATATGGTTTTGAAACCTGTTACATACTCAGTAATAGTTTTTTCTTGCTTTTGAAACGTGTGCAATTTTCTGTTTAACAAAAATTCTTGGTCTTTGGATTCTCTAGCAAAGACCTTTAAGAGAGCAGTCCAGACTTTGGAAGAAGTTTGGAGTCCGACCACAAGACCTACCACTTCTTCAGAGAGTGATCCAATGATCCACCCTCTAAGGAGTCGGTCTGATTTTTTCCAGGCAAGAAATTCTGGATTTGGGACAGAACGGGCCTCACCATTTTCAACAGTTTCAATGGTGGAGGTCAGTTTGGAGATTTGTCCTTCTATAAATCCCATCATGTCTTGGCTTTCAATGAGTCCAAGCATTTGGGTCTTCCAAAGCAAGTAATTCTTGTGGGAGAGTTTGATAGAGACGAAATTTGCAACATTAACGTTGGAAGGATACGGATACTTAGCTGCCATTAACGTCGAAGAGGATGCACTGCAAGCCATGGAGAGAACGAAAATCCTCACGGAGAATGCTCTGATACCATGAAAGAAAAGATGCAAGACTAAGATTTTTTAAGTGGTTCGGAGTAAAATCCTACGTCCACTGTCTCTCACACCTATTAGGCGATAGATTTGAGGTTCCCTTAATGCGAGAATTTATACATGATTTGTTGAAGACATTGTTAAACAATCCTTCCTTGATTTTTTTGTTTCTATAATCCTTTCTTTCTCTTTTGATAAAGGGACGTTGCCACTTTTCTTGCCTAGATTCTTGCCTTGATTGATTTCTCCAGATTTAACAAGTATAGTTGCCTTTTTGCTGGATTTGTCACGATCTTCATGATTTTCTTCAATCGCCGTGTGATCTTGATTGATTTCTTCCAATCTAGCGAGAACAGTTGCCTTGTTGTTGGATTTGTCTTGATTTTCTTCATTTGTTGAATTGGCATGATCTCCACAATTTCCTTCATCTGGTGGACAGCTGTAACTATCAGCAGTTTGTGCATTAACAGAAAGAACTAGTGATATTGGCACAATGCAAGTCCCCTGTTTGTTTTCTCTAAACAATGAAAAATAGAAACTGTTGAACATATATGACAGAGGACTATGTTAGTGAGTTCATGATTGAAATAACATGTCATCAAATTAATTGCTGCAGACCATAAAAGATTTCATTCAGAAAATTTGTAAGCTTTGAGGACAATTTCAATGACCAATATTGAGATAAAAACATTATGAAAAAGCAAAAATGGATTATCGCTGAGGTTCCAAGCCATGATACATTTTGAACATGGAAAGAGAATACTTACGTCTCACTATGTGCATGTTATGCATCTACAACATCTTCTCTGACTCCCCCCATATACACATGGGGGTTGGGCTGACCTGCAATTCTAAAATTACAAAAGATGCCCTTACAAAAATACATGGAGGAATCTTCGGATGAAAGAAATGGATCAAAACACAGTTCACTGCGAAGCAAAGTTCCTTTGCTAGTTGCTCTCTCCAATTCTCCTTGAGAAAATGCTTTTGAAAGCCGTCTAAGGTAGAATACAGAGAAAACTTCAAGCATAATTCTTTCGGCTTTAGATTTGTTTAACCAAATATATCCTTCAAATATCCAAAGCAGTAAGCCACATGTAGAAAAAGAACAAAGAAAAAGGTTATAAAATTCTAAGCACAAGAAATGAAGTGCAACTAAGGACCTCCATCTATTTGCATAACCTACAAATGTTTTGGACATCTATGAATCTAGAAACTGCATAATGTAAACTCACATTTTTTTTTCTTCAATATGCCCATTATAGAAAGCTTGCATTAAATATGATTGAAAGAAGTTTCAAGTCATCCACTTTTCCATCCATCATGTTTACCACCTAAAACAAGAATACAATAGTAGTGACCAGAAATTGCACACTAAGAAATCCACCAGATTCAACAACTTCAATTATATCATTGTAGAACACTTTTTTTTTTACTTGAAGTGCTAGATTCTGCACTAATAATTGTTGATCAAACGAGAAATTGACAGTCGCACTTATGCCATGAACCTCCAAAGTTGCTTCACCTATAAACTGTGCAAAATAACAATAATCATTATGAAAAGAAAAGAAAGAAACAGGAAATTGAAAGAGGAATAAAACCAAAGTCAAAAGAGTATGATAGTAGGCAAAGAATAATTCAAGCACAATTACCTCCATTCTTCAAACCAACCAGTAGTTCAGTTTCTTCTCCCTGCTGAAATAACTGAGAAAACAAAATTTTTCTACAACTCTAGGGATAGACCTTGGCATATTTTTAAAATGTAGATTAACACATGATTGTATCATAAGCGAGTTGGATATGAACAATATGAACAAAATAGATTCACATATTTTTAGAATGTAGGCTTCCATGTTAGCAAACAAATGATTGTATCATTACAATGTATGATATGCAATTCAAAGACTATCAAAATGTGACACACACCCATGAATTTGACCAGATTATATTTATCAAAAGAATGAAGTTGTCACGGGCTGACTTTTTCAAGCCTATTTGGCCCACGTTGTGCCAAAGGATAGTCGGTCTGCAACACAAGTGAAGGCATTGAAAAAGGAAAACCAAGAACCTAAGACAATAAAGCACCTAAACAACCCATGTCACAATGAAAATAAAACTAAACATGACACTATGCAGGAAACCATTAAAGCAGAAAACAATTGCCCAACTCAACAAAACTAAATAATTAAACTAAATCAAAATAGGATCCTACTGAATACAAAACAAACCAATGACCTTAACCGCTGGACATGTGCAATAGCTAACTAAAGGATCTATTCAACTAATCTGACACTAACATGATACAAGAGAAACTAAGCATTATGCTCGTCTAAAACCATGAAGGACCTGAGGACATAAAACCTAAAACCCATGCAACTTCGATGAATAGTACCTTTCAAAAATGTCATAGTTCAAAATGGACTACAGAATTGATTGGTCCTTTTGAAAAGAGATATGAGGTATTCCATGACAGGCTCAACCCTAAGTCTGGGTTATGTTGAAGACACTCGGTTAAGATGGAATAATGGGCCAGGCTTAGTCACTTATCCCAAATGATATGCATCTCTTGAGACTAAGAAATGAAATTTGTCACACCTAACATGAGTTGACTAGGTTCGAGAAGTTTCATCCATCCCATGAATGGACTAATTGTTTGGTAATGGAATGGCCAGCACCTTTCAAGGCCAAAGAGGATTGGGAATGAAATGACAAACATATTTCAAGACCAAAGGAGACTAGTTAGTTCCTCCTATGACTAGAGATGTCAAGTTTTAGTTTGAAATAGTTCAAAAATGATCAATGTAACTAATAAGCATGAGTGCTCTTGTTGTGCAAATAATATGACCTTCATTTAAACATAGCACCAACCGTACAAGTATTAGGATTCATTTCGCATCAATGTCGTCAAATCTCTAGAAGGGATGCCTTTCAATTTCTAAAATATGAACATAAAGGAATCATCCTCAGCATCTTAGGTAATAAAAAATAGAAGATATTGACCCTAGGACCGCACATCTACCAAAGATTTTCACATTCAATTCCTCTGAGTTCAGCCTTCAAGCCTTTCATCTCTTGGCAAACACCTTTTGCTTTTTTTTCCTCTTTTTTTTTTCTTTCTCTTGCATTCAGCTTTTACCTTAATTTTTTTTTCTTTTTTTTAGGCCCACCTTCACCTTTGAGGGAATACCTCACCACCCCAAAGGCTACTACAAAGCTCCACCGCTTTGGTGGCTATGTGTAGCTTTGTCGCGTATCCAACCGGCTTCACCTTGTGGTTCTTCGATGAGCCAAAGGTTCTTAAGTCGTTATCTTCGCGGTATGGACATAAATCACCTATATGCCTACCCGATACTCTTGATTACTGACCCAGAGGAATGACTACACAAGCCCTGAGCCAACTTCTCAACTCTCATTTTGCTACCTACCAAGATCTTACAAAGCATTTTGGCTTCTCTCTCAAGATATCTTCCTGCTAAATCCTTGCAAATACTTGATTACTAGAGTCAATAGCATTTCCTAGTCTCAACTTTCTCAGCTTCACAGGACCTTTCCTTACTACTCATATTTAGGATCTTTTCAATTTTCCTCTTCCATTGTTTGGCAACAAAAATTTGAAATTTTGTCCTTCTGCTCAAGGAGTACTAAGAATAAAGAAAAGTCAAATCATTGTGGGAGCAGACACTTTTAACATGTTGTTAAGCAAAACCAAAAATTATCACTTTTACAAAAATTCTTAACATCAAATGGTATATCACCAAGAGGAAGGAATTCTACTTTAAAGAAGAGGGTGAATGCAAAATAGCATAGGTTGGTTGGTAGAAAAACAAACTTCACCAACCCTCCTAGGGACTTCTATACGAAAGATTGGTTTAATAATAACGATTTTCCATAAATGTTTGAGTCATCAACTGATTGAAAGTTTTACAAATGGATTAGGTTAAGCTCTTATCTTTCCCCAACGGAAGCCCGGGATAAACCAATCCTATGTGGTGGATTTTGTAAAATCATCAAGTGCATGATAATGACAACTACGGGATTGGACTCTGTTAGACTCTAAATGTATGACTATCCAGCAAAGTTGATCAGTCTTATGCGCTGGTTACATGAGCATTTTGCAAAATATGTTCTTGACCACAAACTAATAAAGCATTAGCAGAAAACATCCAAACACAATGTCATCATACATGGAGGTGTCATGGACTTGACTTTATTTATGTCATCTACCCACTCCTTACCATGACCTTATGCTGCCCTTCCTTTGCATGATATGTTGATTTGATTCCTGTTTGAGATATCTATGAAACACCTAAACCAAGCTACACCACTTAGAGAACTGATTTTCATTCGTTGACTACAAATGATAACCCTAGAGTTTAGCTTCTACCCTATGAAACATGACCAAGCGACGAGGCGAATCTCAAAACTCTTGAATCCAGGTCAGAGAAAAGAATGATTAAGCTAACAACTGAGGAAAATGTTTCGCCTGAAACAAGCATAGACTTCCAAAATTTCCTATCCACAGCAACAACATACAACACTAACGTCTTGACCAGCATGACAACTCAATTGAAATGAAGGCACCATACTTTATAAACACAGAAATCCCTGAAGAGACCTCCAGTACATGTTAGTTGATGAAATCAGAACTACATGCAACCGATCCACCTGATGCCTACAACTAAAACCTAACCAAATTGTGGCACTAAAAACCTCCCAATACATGATCTAAAGCCGAACTCAATAGAAGCAGCAAAACAAAGTACTCGATCAGCAATCATGAAGTGGATTGGGGAAAATACCTGCAGATACTATGATATAAGTCTTCCTTGGTTTTCACAACTATCGTTCTCCCAAGTGGCACATGTAGAACTCGGGATACAAACCTGGTGAAGGAGGTGGCCTCGCAACCGGTTTGTTGACCGTGACATCTGGATTGGAAGCTGCGGTTTCAGCTGGTGCTGGTATCATGCAGACGATGGTGCCAATTCCTTTGAGTTGGACACATCGCCCATCGGTGCGACCGGCACCTCTTTTGGATGAGAGTTCTCTGCCTAATTCCTCCAATTCAACCAAGAAAAACAAGTTATCCGCCCGATTCCCCGAAAGCAAGCCCTGAAGAAAACAACCCTTTAAGAAAACCACAAAACACATAAATGAGATGTTGGAGTCGACAACAAACCCCAGAATAGGTAAACAATAACAAATAAGATTTGGGCAAGGTTTGCTTCATCCGAATACCTTGAGATGCTTGCTTCTTGGCGCCGGCGATGGCATAGAAAGCTTCACCGATGAAGAGCTGCACTTGGTGGAAACCATGGCTCCCTTCTCTGATCATGTTTTCTTCTCTCCCCTTTCTTTTATTCCTTCTCCCCCACTTTCCTCCTCTCTGAGCGGACGTCAGTCGCTCTTCCTCTTTCTTGTCTTCCTGAAATGGCAAAAGGAGAGAAAAAAAAAACGGAAGGGTCGAATACAATGAGAGCCCCAACCCAATATTACAGTATGGGTGAGGCGAGCAAGGTTGAATCCGACTTGGAAATGTGAGAAAAAAATACAACAAAAAAAAAACCAAAAATCGTCATATGATGTGTGCACTTGGATATGGTCAACCCATTTATTCGCTTTCCTTTTCCATCTGTTGTGGTCCAGTGGACTCAAAATGTTTCCTTAGTCGGACCAGTGTGGTAAAACCATCTGTTTGCGTTTGATATAGATCAAACTAATGAGTTGTTTATCACATAACAAGGATGGGATCTGGAAAATGACCCTTCCAATCAACGGGGGCCATGTTATTATAGAGATGTCTCTAGATGGCGGTTAGTTTTTGGATCTCTCTCAATTGTATCTGGTTTAACAAAGGATTTGGCTTAAATCTACTGTTTTGACAAATAGCAAATTTGAAAACGATTGTTTATGGGTTGTTTGACAAGGCCGGAATTGCATAATTATGTAAATAAAATTTTCTTTTTTCAAGGAAATGGGAATTGAATCCTCAAACAAAGATTTTATGTTTTAAGATTATAGTTTCATTCTTGAATCAAAATTTAGGAATCGTGATTCTATTCTGAGGGGTGGAATTATGATTCCTTAAATTTATAATTGATTCGTTTTTCTTTAAGCACTTGTCATCATGGTTTTATTTCATCAATTTTAAACTTTTAATTGTGATTTTGTGAAAAACATCATTTTCAAAATTAGACTCAAAACTCTAGACTATCAAATTAAAAATGAAACTAGAACTAGAGTTTTCATTCTAATTCCAGTTTGAAGTGCCCTCAAACACCCCCTTATGATCACCACTATCTTTTAAATGCATTGATCTCAGGTTAAAAGGGATGAGATTTGATCTGAGATCTATGAACTTTAAGACGCGAGGCCTACAAACAACATAATCTTTGCATAGTGCACATACACAAATATATTTATAAAGTTTGTACATTACACATATATATAATATATATACATATATGCTATATATCTATATATGAATATTTATACGTACGTATAATATATATACATATATGCTAATGTATATACGTACAAATGTATATATTATGTACATATATATATATATATATGTACATATAGTGTTGTGTAATATGCGTATACACATGTATAATATAATATATATAATACGTACAATGCATACATAACATATACATGGTATTATACATTGTACATATTTATATATAGATATTAATACATGTATGTAATATATATCTACATATCATTGATCTCAAGTTAGAAGGGATGAGATTTGATTTGAGATCTATGAACTTTAAGACGCAAGGCCTACAAACAACATAATCTTTGCATAGTGCACATACACATAGATATTTATAAAGTTTGTACATTATACATATATATAATATACATACATATATGATATATATCTGTATATAAATATTTATACATACATATAATATATATACATATATGCTAATCTATACACGTACAAATGTATATATTATGTATATATATATATATATACATATATATATATATATATATATATACATATATATATATATATATATATATATGTATATACATATATATATATATATATATATATATGTATATACATATATATATATATATATATGTATATATATATATATATATATATATATATATATATATATATATATCTGTGTGTGTGTACATATAGCGTTGCGTAACATGCGTATACACAAGTGTAATATAATATATATAATATGTATAATGCATACATAACATATATATGGTAGTAGACATTGTACATATTTATATACAGATATTAATATATGTATGCAATATATATCTATATGTTCCCACATAATGTACATATGTATGTACACATATAATATAAATATGTACATATATATGTTAGATGTATATGTATATATTACGTAATTACATATATATGTATATATATATATATATGCATATATGTTATATGTACATACATTATAAGTACATATTTTTATATTATATGCACATGTATAGATATATATATGTATGTGCATACATAAATATATGTATAAAATAATATTAATATGCACATATACATAGTATGAACATGTACGTTCATATGTTTGCAAATATGTGTTATATACATACATACACCTATGTATTAACGTATATATACAAATGTACATATATATGTATAGGTTCCTATTTGTTGAAATTATACCTATTATACACGTATATATAATGTATATGTGTATACGTACATATATATGTGTGTGTGTACATATGTATATATAACGTACACATAATATATACATATAATGTATTACTATACATATAACATATTACTATACATAACATACATATATGTATATATTATATATATGTGCCTGTACATATAATATATTTTATATATTTTAATGTATTACATATATAATATACACATAACACACATACATTTTATATACATATTGTACTACATATTCATAAGTGTATACATATAGTATGTACTCACATGTATGTACATATAATATACACAAATGTATATATGTGTACATATATTCTTATTGTGTAATATTATACCCATATAGTGTATATTTACATATGTAAATGTGTACATCTAAAAATACTTATATTATATATAACATCTATTAGGATTACATATGTACAAATTATACATATACATGCATATATGTCTTATATACATATTACATGTATAATATAATACGTATCCACTTGTACTTTTATATAAGTATCACATATGTATGTAGTATACACAATGTTATAAAAAACGTATCGTAAGGCATTTCAGTCTGAGGTGGAATCTAATCCCTAATAGTGATGATGCCGATTGATCTTCTCAGGTCTTCCGCTACAACATCCAATGATCAGCGAACATGTGACTCAAGAATGGTGGAAACGATTGGGAAATATCAAAAGATCGAGCGAGAGAGGGAGTTGCGCAAAGATGATCGAGGTCGAGAGATTGCAAGAGAAACAGAAAATACATTATAAAGAGAGAGAGATAGTTGTCCAAACCCTCGAGTGTCCGTTCTGCGGGTTATGTGAAACCCTCATTCGAGTAATGGCTTTCCATCGCTCTCAACGAGGTGATGATGCCGATCGATCTCCCGGGTCTTTCGCTACAACGTCCAATGATCAGCGACCACAAGACTCAAGAATGGTGGAAGCGATTGGGAAATATCAAAAGATCGAGCGAGAGAGGGAGTTGCACAAAGATGATCGAGGTCGAGAGACTGCGAAAGAAACAGAAAATACATTATAAAGAGAGAGAGATAGTCGTCCAAACCCTCGATCGTTTGTTCTGTGGGTTATGTGAAACCCTCATTCGAGTGATGGCTTTCCATCACTCTCAATGAGGTGATGATGCCGATCGATCTCCCAGGCCTTCCGCTACACCATCCAATGATCAGCAAACATGAGACTCAAGAATGGTGGAAGCGATTGGGAAATATTAGCGAGAGAGGGAGTTGGGCAAAGATGATCGAGGTCGAGAGATTGCAACAGAAACAGAAAATACATTATAAAAAGTTGTTGTCCACCCCATCCCTGACCGCATTGTCTATCCCCTTGAGTGGGTCCACCCCGAAACATCCCTCCTCCGAACACGCCTTATAGATTGCCAGTTGGCTCGTCGACGACCCACCCCTGGCCGCTCCCAGCTCCAGCCCTCAGTACGTCGTCGCGTTGTGCACGATGGTGCTAGCCATCTGCAGTCGACTTGGTGTGGCTTCCGTGCCCCACTATGTCCCTGGACGAGCTCATCAGCGTACTGGGCCCATTTGACTCGGGGTGTTTTGCCACCCCGAATGAGTTATAATACCAAGCATCGATCACCTTCCTGAGTCGAAGTTCGCCCATCAGCTCTATTTCGGCAATAGGTATGTGATTTCAAATTAGAGCATAAATTTCAAACCTGTTGCTGTTGGATGCTTTGTAGTTAGGCCCTTCCATGCACGTTCCTTTCCCTCTTAATGGTACATCATTGAAACTCGGTGATTCGGGCCAAATTCCTAACAGATGCCACGAGAGAAGGTGAATTGGTTAAGTAACACTTGATATTATGTCGAAGTAGACTACTAGAAGAGAATATTATGCACTTGGAACACAAACATTTTTATAACATGTGTTTCAAGAATGCTATGTTTTTGTTTTAGGAAATATGATCTAATTACTTACTTCTAGCATTTGATTGCTTAATTTAGGAACGATAACCATAACTGGATCATTCTTCTCAAAATAAGAACATAACATGTGGTTTAAGAAACTGTGTTCAAAGAGCACAAAATTTTTCTTACCAAACGCCTAATGATGTTGGAATTTGAATTGAAATTGAAGTTTGGGTAGCGAATGATTGACAGAATATCGATTGACATATGCTTCATATGTGATTGGAATCAATAAATGCGCACATGGGATCTCATGGTTGTGGCAATAAATAGATAGACATAAAAGAAATAAGGTGCGGCATGGAGTACCATTAGCAAAAATTAGAAGCTCGACCACATCCCTGCTTCGTAAAATTTAAAAGGTTTCCCATCCAAATCCCAAAGCACCAAATTCCCAGATCCCATCTAAAAGCAAGAGTGATTTGAACAACGGAATCCCTTTCTCAAAAAGTTTGTAAGCAAGGTATAAAGTGTTCGAAAAGAAATGTGGTGGACTGTTTTTTTGCATCTCTCTATTGCATAATAAAACAATATTCTTGGGATGCTCATAAATTATATCCAAATGACTCATAAGGGCAAGGAGATCAAGGGGATTTATTTGATTTTGGAGAATGTCAGTTGAATGTAGTGGGGGGGCTTTTCGATCTTTTATGTCAGCAGATCAAATTTAGATCCATATACAGTATAATTTCAAATTTAGAACTTGTTGCATGGTGGGAACTGAGATCCAGCTAGCGATTTTGATGCCCAAGAATAGATCCCAAGTCCAGAATCAACTCACGGGAGCCTAAAGTCCAAACTTAACCAAATTATATTTACAAATTATATCCCCACTAGATAGCAACCCCAGTGTAATAGTATCCTGGGTAAAAGATGCAAGTGTGTTTTCCCAGACCCACAGTTTAAATCCTACTACAACACTAAGGGGATCAAGGCTTGTACAAACGTGAGCGATACAAATTTAACTCTCACAAGTCACTCAACATTATTCACAAACCATTCATACAATCCCTAGAACGGCCAAACCATGCTCTCACCCTTTGGTGGTCTAGCTACCCACAGCCGTGTCCTTGGCAAGGTGCCCTGGAGGGACTACCGACAGTAGCAATTGCCTAGAGCCTGGTTTAGAAAACAATAATACCCATAACCCCGTTCTATAGGATGCTGAGAAGTAACCTTGCCGATGAGAGATCGACTTAAACAGCAATAGATCCGAGAGAAAACCAGTGACAAAGCCACTCTCGGATATCTCAGCAAGGAGGTGGAATAAAGGCTAGGCCCACCTGGCCTAGGACGGCTTGTGGACTGGTGGAAGCTGGCCGACAGAGACGGAGCATCCCGGCAATGGAAGGGGATGGCACTGGGGATGCCTGCTACACCAGATGGATGGAGTGTGGTAGCTTCAGGCCTCGGATGGCCAAGAGAGACAGCCACGTAATGGAAGAGCGCCTGGATGGAGGCAGGGGCTCGGTCAGCCTGGCCGAGGTCGCCTTGGTGCTTATGACTATGTTTGGTGGAAGGGTGGAGCAATGAAGGCTGCAAGAAGAGGTTGTCCGATGAAGTGGAGGTGGTGAACTGAGATGCACACGACCAATCCTTGGAGAGGGAACCTAACTAGTTAGAGTCCAAGGGGACAAGCCGAGCTCCGAACAAGGAGGTGCGCTTGGTATAGGATCACGTAGGCTCGGTTTAGGTGAAGTGGGTAAGGTCTAGTTGGAAGTGGTTCGGCTGTGGAGTGGGCTTGGTCTAGACGTGAGATGGAGGTTAATTGCTAAGAGGGTCTGTTATGACTTAGAGATAGGTGCAGGGTTGTGCAAGAGAGGGTGGAGAGTTACACGGGAGATTATGACACTAATGATTAGTATCAGTTAGGCTAAGGGGTTTAAGTCAAGAGACATGCGAGGGGAGTGGTTCACTAATGATGGGTGAAGGCTAGTAATGACGAGGAGGAGGAGTTAGCATGAGGTGGAGGTTGATTAAGACATGCGTGAAGTCGAAAGGGTCGGTTATGAGAGGTGAAGATGTTTGAGAAGGGTCTCCCTAGCTAAGGAAATTGAATACCTACCTTAACTCCTCATTGATGGCCGATGATGGTGCGAGTGGAGGTGAACAGCTGAAGAGATACTCGGTGGAGGGATTTGTAACTCTCATCCTTTAGGATGGGGGGCTCAAGAGGAGGCTGCGACGTGTAACGGTTGCAGCCTATGTCCTCTCCTTAACTCGATTTATTGCCCTCTTGATCGGAATACCCTTGCCAATTAATTCAAACTCTAGTAATGAATCAAACTGACCATGGGCAAATCGGGAATCCACTAAAATGATCGTGCTGGACCGAAAACTGATCGGAAAAGTAACAGCAATTGGTTACTCCAGCGATAGCACACATAATTCCGACTGGGAGTGAGTTCTTCGCGGTGGCTGGTCGGATTCACCTGAAACTTGGTGGGGATGTTGCTAAGATCTGGGCGATTATGCTGGGGTGAACGAGAGAGTGAAATTCGCCCTTGGTTGCTTCAGATTTTGCCTGCAACTTCTGCCCAGGCACTGCTTGGTTTCCGCCAAGCTGAGCCAGCGATCTGGTTGATGAAGGGTCGGCTATTGGGGAAAATCCATCTCCTTTCTAGACAGCAATTCTCGAATTGATGCAGAGTGACTTGCTGCTGCCGAGGACAGAATTCTCAGGTTCATTCACCGTCGAATTCACAGAAATCCCACTGGCCTTCTACCAATGGATTCCGATGAACCTTCGAATTCTCACCTTGACAATCAGTCCGATAGACTAGGCTGCGTCTACCTTTCTGGCATTTGTTTCTTTGACTTTGACAGAGATTAAGAGGCTTACTAGGCCCAATCTTAACCTGTCTTAAGCTCTGCTCGAGGTGGAAGGAACCAGGAGATGATTTCAGTTCGTCCCTTAATCTCTAGCAGCCGGAGTCGTTGCTTGCTTACTAGTTGACTAGAGCCTTGAGTCGATTGCCATCAAGCCTTCCCGAGATTGTTCTCCAGCCTGTAACTTCTTCCGGGGATGAAGAAGTTGCACCGTGAGAAGATGGCGATTCGGTCTGGGAATTTGTGCATAGGATGAAGATGTTCTAAGAGGATTTCCGGTGGCCTCAAAGGTCGTCTCCAAACTTGTTTTGCTTCAACCAGAGCCATGGGTTGGAGCCTTGGGATTCCAGTCACCGGCGGTAAGACGATGAGAGGAAGAGAGAGGCAAGAGCCAATTCACACGAAAAACTCAACTTCTAATTCTTGATTGCATACTAAAAAAAGATTTACAAAAGAGTTTAAGTACTTGAAATAAAACCGGTTCTAACACATGAACCAAGACACTTGCTGAAATAAAAGACTCGACTATAAGCAAATGCATGAAAAGGAAATCGAGACAAGATGTCTCGGAAGTTCAGTGAGTTTGGCTTCTCTCTCGTGGGTTCAGCCATATAACCTGCCTTTGTTCGGCCTTAGGCTTGCCACGCATGCACCGGGTCAGGACTAGACTCGGGGTTTGAACTCTCTATAACTGGATCTAGGTCTAGTTCCTGTGCCTGCTCAGCCTTGAAGTATTCAGCCCGCTGCCCGCACTCCACTGATGATGCTCTGTCCACACCGCCCGCTGCATCAACTTCAAGTTCTGTGTTAGCCTCCTTTAGTCCATCTATGCTTTCCATTATGCTGGCCGCAAACCTGGCCAAAGGTGCTTGGCTCTCTTGGCCTCGTTTGCGTGCTGGCCCTAGTTCTTGGGCTTCCTATAGGAAGGTCTGCATCAGATCCTCCCTTCTTACCTCGAGCTTGCCCCCTAACTCGTGAAATGGGAAAACGATTAACTATTTGCTCAAATTCTTTCCACGAAGTGCCATTTTCTGGCCCTTCCCATTCAACCATGACTTCATGACACAGTCTACCATTCCGATGAACATGTCCATGTTTAAGAATTCGGTATGGTGTTGGTTGTTGTTGGCTCGGAATTTGTTCAATCTACCTTGGCACTTCTCCAAAGTGCGGTTTCAAGCGAGTAACATGAAAGACTGGATGGACTACGGCTGTTTGTGGGAGGCCTATTTTGTAAGTTGCTTTCCCAATCTTTTGTAGCACTAGGAGTGACCCAAAAGACCTTGGTAAGAGCTTAGAGTAAGGCTGCCCTAGGAGGAACTTGTGCCTCATTGATAATCTTTTGAGCCATACGTTGTCTCCTACCTTAAATTCATGATCCTTCCTGCCCTTGTCATATGTTTCATTCGATCTTGGGCTTTGATGATATTCTGCTTGAGTGACGCTAGCACCTCTTCCCTTGTGCGTAGCTCATAGTCAACCTTTTCTTCTTACGTCGTGCCTTCTTCATATTTTGGAATTGGAGGGGGAATTCCGTAGAGAGCTTCATACGGAGTAGTCTGAGTAGACGAGTGCCAACTTATATTGTAGAACAAATTGGCCCATGATAGATACTTTACCAAAGAGTTGGGCCTTTCTCCTGCAAAGAAACGGAGATATGTTTCTAACGAACGGTTGACCACATCACTTTCCCCATCGGTTTGAGGATGGTGGGCAGTACTGAATTGGATTGTTGTCCCCATCTGCTTCATATATTCTCTCCAAAATTCACTCATGAAGATTGAATCTCTATCGCAGACTATTGTCTGAGGCATGTCATGTAGTTTCCCTATGTGATCTTGGTACATAGTAGCCACCATTTGTCCATGATATTTCTTTGGCAAGGGAATGAAGTGGCTCTATTTTGTTAGCCTGTCGACCACCACGAGTATGGCTTCCTTGTTTTCTGATCATGGAAGGGCATCTATAAAATCCATGGTGACATCGGCCAATGGCTTTTTCGGCACTGGTAAGGGATTTAGATGGCCCAGAGGCTTAATTCCCTCATACTTTTCACGTTGGCAAATCTGAAACTGTTTAACATAATTCCTCACATCTGCCTTCATTCCGGTCCACCAAAATTGAGCTTTCACTCAGTGGAGTGTTTTGACTACTCCTTCATGGCCTGCTAATGGAGTGGAATGAAAGTGTTGTAGTAATTCTTGCTTTGAGGCCAATTTAGATGGAACCACTATGCGGTTATTTCTCATAAGTAAGCAGCCTCTGATGGTATAGTGGGGAATAGACCTTGGATTCTGGGTGACAGAGGTTTTGATGAGCCTTAACCCATCGTCCTCTTGCTGTTCATTGGCTATTCTTTCCCATAAATCAGTCCCTATGATGGAGAGCGTCAAAAACTGCTCGCCTAATCTAGACAGTGAATCAGCCGTTGTGTTATATGTCCATCTCTTGTACTCAATTTCAAAATTGTAACCGAGGAGTTTAGTCAACCACCTTTGCTGGGTTGGTGTTGAAACTCGTTGTTTGAGCATATATTTGAGGCTGTTCTTATTTGTACTCACAATAAACTTTCGGCCTATCAGATATGGCAGCCATTTCTCTATTGCCAATACAATCGCGAGAACCTCTTTTTCAAATGTCGATAAGGGTTTGGCTCAACTGGTGAGAGGCTTCGAAATATATGCTATAGGGTGATTTTCCTGGCTGAGGACAGCTCCTATGCCACTGTCACAAGCATTTGTTTCAATAGTGAAAGGTTTGCTAAAATCGGGCAAGGTGAGAACAGGTGCTGTCATGAGTGCTGACTTCAATTTCTCAAATGTCTCTCTTGGTTTGTCTGACCAAGCGAATGCTCCTTTCTTAGTCATTTGGGTTAATGGGGCGGCTATGAGCCCGTAGCCTTGAATAAATCTTCTATAATAGCCGGTTAACCCAAGAAATCCACAGAGACTCCTTAAATCTTTTGGCAAAGGCCTGTTGTTCATGGCCTCTAACTTTTCGGGGTCCGCTTTCACCCCTATTGCTGACACTATGTGCCCAAGGTATCCTATGGAGGGTTGGCCGAAACTGCATTTTGATTTGTTAGCATAAAAATGGTGTTCCCTCAGGATTTGTAAGTTCGTGGACAAATGGGCAGCATGTTGCTCTACTGATTGGCTATATACGAGAATGTCATCAAATAATACCAAGATTAGGTTTCTAAGATACGGCCTGAAAACATCATTCATGCACCTCTGGAATGTGGTGCATTCGTTAAGCCAAAAGGCATCACCAAGAACTCATAGTGTCCATCATGAGTTTTAAAAGTTGTTTTTGGAATGTCTTCATCGTGCATTCTAATCTGGTGGTAGACTGCTCGTAGGTCCATTTTGGAAAACACAGAGGCACCAGTTAAGTCATCTAGAAGTTCGTCGATTACCGGTATTGGGTGCCGGTCCTTCACAGTTGCCTCATTTAGCGCTCTATAGTCCATGCAGAAGTGCCATGTGTTATCTTTCTTTTTAACTAATAGGGCTGGCGAGGAGAAAGGACTGCAGCTAGGGCTTATGATACAACCTCTATCATCTCCTTAACCAATCTTTCAATTTCTTCTTTTTGGTGATGACCATAACGATATGGCCGAACATTGACAAGTTTGGCACCCTGATTCATGATGATTCTATGGTCATAAGCTCAACGTGGAGGAAGACCCTTCAGTTCCTCAAAGAGATCTGAAAACTGTTCAAGCACGTGTTGAACCTTGGCTGGTATATTTTCTTCTTGCTCATCCTTGGCTGGCATGTCCGTGGCCATAGTAACAACACAAAACGCTGGTTGTTGGGCAACTAGTGCCTTAATTGCTGCCTTTGGTTCAAGGTTGGTGTTTACTGACTTTAGGGTGACGTTTTGGTCACCTCCCTGCTTAGCAAAAGACATACTCATGTCTTTGAAATTTCAAGAGATGTCCCCTAGAGTCTCTAGCCATTGTACCCCCAATACCACATCGACACCACCGATGGGGAGTACTAAAATATCAACAACAAATGGTACCTTTCGCATGCATAGCTGGACACCTTTACACTTTTGTGTGCATACGAGTTTGGACCCATCTCCTACCTTGACTGAGATTGGCAGTTGTTCTTCTAGTGGGCACCCAACTGCTTGACCTGCCTCTTCCCTAACAAAATTGTGTGTAGAACCCGAGTCTAGGTGTACTACTACTTTATGCTTTCCAATCTTACCAACAACTTTCATGGCATTCAGTCTTTTTGGGTCTGTCAAGGCATGACATGTCCCCTCAATAGTCTCAGATGCACTTGTATCAGTCTTGGCCTCATTCAGACAAGGTGGATCTGTGTCTTGGCTAGGCTCTTCTTCTTCTTCATCACTTTCATCAATGACTTCAAAAACTTGAAGATTTTTGCACTTGTGAGTACGACTCCATGGTTCCTTACAGTTGAAGCATTGATTGTTTTTTATCATTTGTTCCCTTCTCTTGCCTAGTTATGTAAGTGATAGGCACTCGGTCTCTGTAGAGGGGTTTTTGATCTTCTCTTTTGTAGGGCATAAGCTTTCTTGGAGGTAGCCCTTTGTATTTGTTTGGTTCGTTGCCTTTGTAAGGTTTCCTTAGAGCATTCTTGCGTCTATTTCTCTCTTCTACTGCTTGAGCTTCAGTGAAACATTCTGCCAAATCAGTGTATTTCCTTCGTTGTACATCTATCTTGACCTCCTCTTTGAGGCCGCCAATGTAGGCACCCATTAGTGACTTGGTGGTCCAATCAACCATAGATGAATGACTTTTAGATTTGCTTTGGTACTCTTGAACTGAGGACATTTGTACCAAATCTTTGAGCTCTATGTCAAAGTCTGTGTATGCTGAATCTCCGAATCATGTTTGTAAACCCTCACTAAATTCTCCCAAGTGATATTTGGTTGATGGCATTTGAACCATCAATACCATTACATAGCTTCTCCGTCAAAGTTGAGGATTGCGGTTGTAACCCATTCGTTTTCAGGCACACTATGACAATCAAAACATTCTTCTACCTTGAAGAGCCAATCCTTGGCATCTACCCCTGTAAAACGTGGAAAATCAATCTAAAAGGCTGGGGTTCTTCTTCATGGCTGAGTTTGGTTGCGTCTGCCTCTAAAGGGTTCTCCATCAACAAACACAATATCCTCATCTTCCTGACTTTCATTCTTGCCCTGGTTCTTACTAAATTGCTGGTTTTAGGGTGCTTGTTGCTGGCTGCTGGAGCCGAACCTAAAATGGAACTCAGGCCCTTGTTGGTGTCCCTTGCTTCCTTGGCCTTTGGGTTGGCTGGTGACATTATGTCTGAAATGCTCAAATTGGTTAAAACTGCTGGAAAAAGGTGGGACAAACTAGTTGTTCATTGGCCTTTGTCTTGATTCGGAGGGGGGCCTTGTGTGGTTCGGTCAAATTGTTCCACTCTTTTCATCAGATTGTTTTGGCCAGCAATCGAGGAGTTCATCATCTGCTTCATCAGGTCCCATTCATCAAGTTTACTAAGGGACTTCTTGTACTCATGTAGTTCATGACGTATTTGGTTCATGTTGAACTAAAGGGAATTCACTCGGCCTTGGTGTAGGATTTCCATATCGAGTAAGTTGGATTCAACTTGTTCTTCTCGGCTGGAAGTCTCAACTTCCTGCTCGGGAGAATCATGGACAGTGGGTTTGTCTTTCTTCCCCATTGAAAATTCTGCTTTTAGTCCTGTAGCACGACTGATCAAACAATCAACTAACTGCTGCTGCCGCTAACGACTGAAGAGGAAACCACTTGTCGATGTGCTGGTCGCCGGAAATTCTTCAGAAAACCAGCATGGCTTGTAAATTCAATAACTTCACGTAGATCTCTAAAAATCATGAAACTTGGCTGAAAAATACTAGACATGCTAGGAAATCCAATGGCACCAAGTTCAGTTTCTAATTACTCCCCAATCTAAGTCGATCTGCAAAGAAAGTCACGCCTGGACCTCGGTTGTCAAGCTTGTCACCCGTTCTTCAACCGTGCAGGAAACTTCCAGCAATAGGGGTCCACTCAAAAAATCATAACTTTTCAACCGTAGCTCCAAAAAATTGGAAATTTTAGCTGGAGATACCTGAGAAGAGACACTTTCAACAAGCCAAAACTCAACCAACTCCGATGACGAAGGTGACAGCGCCGGCCACTGGAATCCGGCATAGTTTCTGGTCTTTCAGAAACTGTAATACACTGGCTGCTGAATATGTAATTTTACCTTTGCTATGCCAAATGAACTCCGTTTCTCACGAAATTTGGACAGAATCTTTTCACAACATTTACAAACAGGTGGGTAGGGAGCTCACTCACAGATCACCAGAAACTTGCCTGATTTACTTGTTTGATTGGTCTGAACTGTTCTCAATTTTCTTGAGATGGCTGCTATTCTAACACAACCTGCTATGAAATCTGAGTGTATACTTCCTAAACTCAACAAAAATCTGACATAATCTGCTGCCAAACTAAAAAATCCTCTGCTACAATCTGAAAACCCAACTGAAATCTACCACTGGGTGCCGCAAGTGAGCTCTGATACCAACTGGTGGGAACCTAGACCCGGCTAGCGATTTCTATGCTCGAGAATAGATCCCAAGTCCAGAATCAACTTGCAGGAGCCTAAAGTCCAAACTTAAGCAAATTATATTTACAAATTATATCCCCATCGGACAGCATCCACGGCTTAATAGTACCCTGGGTAAAAGATACAAGTGTGTATTCCCAGACCCACGGTTTAAATCCTACTTCAACAGTAAGGGGATCAAGGCTCATACAAACATGAGCGATACAAATTTAACCCTCACAACTCACTCAACATTCATTCACAAACCATTCATACAATCCCTATAATGGCCAAACCATGCCCTTTCCCTTTGGTCGTCTAGCTACCCTCAGCCGTGTCCGTGACAAGGTGCCTTGGAGGGACTACTGACAGTAGTAATTGGCTAGAGCCTGGTTTAGAAAAGAATTGCACCCGTAACGCCGATCTATAGGATGTTGAGAAGTTACCTAGCCGTTGAGAGATCGACTTAAACAGCAACAGACCTGAGAGTAAACCAGTGGCAAAGCCACTCTCGGATATCTCAGCAAGGAGGTGGAACGAAGGCTAGGGCACCTGGCATAGGACGGCTTGTGGACAGGTGGAAGCTGGCCGAGAGAGATGGAGTGTCCCGGCAATGGAAGGGGACGGCACTAGGGCTGCCGGCTACACCTGATAGATGGAGTGTGGTTGCTGCAGGCCTCGGACGGCCAAGAGAGACAGCAATGTGATGGACAAATGCCCGGATGGAGGCAGGGGCTCGGTCAGCCTGGCCAAGGTCGCGTTGGTGCTTATGACTATCTTCGGTGGAAGGGTACAGCAATGGCAGCTGCATGAAGAGGTTGTCCGATGAAGTGGAGGTGGTGAACTGAGATGCACACAACCAATCCTTGGAGAGGGAACCCAACTAGTTAGACTCCAAGGGGACAAGCCGAGCTCGGAACATGGAGGTGAACTTGGTATAGGTTTTGGTTGGCTCGGTTTAGGTGAAGCGGGTTAGGTCTAGTTGGAAGTGGTTCGGTAGTGGAGTGGGCTTGGTCTAGACGTGAGATGGAGGTTAATTGCTATGAGGATCAGTTATGACTTAGAGATAGGTTAATGGTTGTGTGAGAGAGGGTGGAGAGTTATACGAGAGAAGATGGCACAAATGATTAGGATCAGTTAGGCTAAGGGGTTTAAGTGAAGAGACATGCATGGGGAGTGGTTCACTAATGATGGGTGAAGGCTAGTAATGATGAGGAGGAGGAGTTAGCATTAGGTGGAGGTTGATTAAGGCTTGCGTGAAGTGGAAAGGGTCGGTTATGAGTGGTGAAGAGGGTAAGAGGTTTGAGATGGGTCTCCCTAGCTAAGTAAATTGAATACATACCTTAAATCCTCAATGATGGCTGATGATGCTGCGAGTGGAGGTGAACGGCTGAAGAGACACTCGGAGGAGGATTTGTAACTCTCGTCTTTTAAGACGGGGAGCTCAAGGGGAGGCTCCTAACGGTTGCAGCCTGCACCCTCTCCTTAACTCAATTTAGTGCCCTCTTGACGGGAATACCATTGCCAATTAATTCAAACTCTGACAATGAATCAAACTGACCATGGGCAAAGCGGGAATCCACTGAAATGATCAGGCTGGACCTAAAACTGTTCGGAAAAGTAACAGCGATTGGTTACTCTGGCGGAAGCACACAGATTTCCGACTGGGAGCGAGTTCTTCGCGATGGCTGGTTGGATTCGCCTGCAACTTGGTGGGGATGTTGCTAAGATCTGGGCGATTATGCTGGGGTGAATGAGAGAGTGAAATTCACCCTTCGTTGCTTCAGATTTTGCCTGCAACTTCCACCCAGGCACTGCTTTGTTTCCACCAAGCCGAGCGAGCGATGTGGTTGATTAAGGGTCGGCTCTTGGGGAAAATCCATCTCCTTTTCTAGACAATAATTCTCGATTTGATGCGGAGTGACTTGCTGCTGCCGAGGACAGAATTCTCAGGTTGATTCACCGTCGAATTCACAGAAATCTGACTGGCCTTCTACCAATGGATTCTGATGGACCTTCGAATTCTCACCTTCACAATCAGTCCGATAGACTAGGCTGTGATCTACCTTTCCGGCGTTTCTTACTCGGATTTTGACAGAGATTATGAAGCTTACTAGGGCCGATCATAACCTGTCTTAAGCTCTGCTCGAGGTGGAAGGAACCGGGAGTCCCTTAATATCTAGCAGCCGGAGTCGTTGCTTGCTTACTAGTCGACTAGAGCCTCGAGTCGATTTCCATCAAGCCTTCCTGATATAGTTTTCCAGCCTCTAACTTCTTCCGGGGATGAAGAAGTTGCACCGTGAGTAGATGGCGATTCGGTTGGGGAATTTGTGTGTAGGATGAAGACGCTCTAAGAGGATTTCCGGTGGCCTCAAAGGTCATCTCCAAACCTGTTTTGCTTCAACCAGAGCCACGGGTTGGAGCCATGGGATTCCAGTAACCGGTGGTAAGACAATGAGAGGAAGAGAGAGGCAAGAGCCAATTCACAGAAAAAACTCAACTTCTAATTCTTGATTGCATAATGAAAAAAGACTTACAAAAGAGTTTAAGTACTTGAAATAAAACCGGTTCTAACACATGAACCGAGACACTTGCTGAAATAAAGGACTCGACTATAAGCAAATGCATGAAAGGGAAATCGAGAGAAGATGTCTCGGATGTTCAGTGAGTTTGGCTTCTCTCTCGCGGGTTCAGCCATATAACCTGCCTAAGTTCGGCCTTAGGCTTGCCACGCGTGGACCGGTTCAGGACTAGACTCAGGGTTCGAACTCGCTATAATTGGATCTAGATCTAGTTCCCGTGCCTGCTCAGCCTTGAAGTCTTCAGCCCACTCCCTGCGCTCCGCTGATGATGCTCCGCCCACACTGCCCGCTGCATCAACTTCAAGTTCTGCAATAGCCTCCTTTAGCCCATCTACGCTTCCCATTATGCTGGCCGCAAACCTGGCCGAAGGCGCTCGGCTCTCTTGGCCTCGCTTGGCCGTCCTGGCCCTGGTTCTTGGCCTCCCTATAGGAAGGTCTGCATCATTGCACTTGCCACCATTTGTGGCCTAGAGGCGTAACACCTGGAACATGAGACTCAAACCTAGATTTTTTGAGTGTAAACCACCATGCTACCTGGTTAAACTACGCCCCTTGAAGCATTTATTGCATAGTCGAATGCTGGTGAAAGCTATGTAACACCACCACAAGTGCGACAAAAGCTTGTGCACTTTAATTTCATATGTTCTTTGAAGGTTGTCCAAACGCCTTCCCCTGTGTTTGAATGGCAAGAGTATGTCTAAGACAAAAGGTCTGAGTCACGCCTTCTTCTCCATCACTCAAACATATAGCTCGACATATTTAACAGATTGGGCCTTCTCTGAATGAATAATTTTCTAAAGGGACTGGAGGCTTCAAATGGAGTATGGGATCAAGTATAGCTCGACTAATCATGGACTATCAGATCAAGTATAGCTACCTTTGGCGCTTTACTTGAAGCCCCATGGAGAAGGACAGAAGCAGAGACCAGGCAGAAGAGGAGTGGCCTGGTTTCTTCCATGGGCGACGTCGAGATTAATGGTGTTCTTCCTCCTCTGGAGGCCTTATTTGTAGCCATGATCATGTGGGAAAAGGCCAAAACGAATTTGTGTGAGCTGTATGGAATAGAACCTTGCTGTGGCCAAGTTAGAAAATTTGACTTATCAATGCTTTAGTCCTAGGGATCTTTTTTTTTTCTTTACTTTATTTGTTTATTTTTTTCCTCGTTTTATTTTTCAGGAGGATTAAGACAGTGGGCAGATATATTATTCCAACAAAGCATGCCTTGTCTTCCCTTTCTTCCCCATATATATGAAAGACTTACTTGACATTATGCCATGATCTTCAACCGGCTTGAACCATTGTGTTGCACACACACACACATAGGACCTAGACTGGTTGAGACTGAAATAATCAGGTTTAATTTAGTTGGGATATCAAATCAGGTTGTCACTGTTGTTGTTTTCACAGATATTGACCCATTAGGCAACAGATAGGTAAGAGAATAAAATGAATGGCAGTGAGTTTGATAAGAGGAACATTGTGTGCTTGTAAAATGTATTTCAGAACCTTTACCTTATTGTTTCAAAACACAATGTGTAATCATGTCCAACGTCTAATTGTTGACATTATGTTATGTTAACTTTTACGTCATGTATTTTGAAAACATAACCCAACAATACACAAAGTATTATTCTTATCAAATGCTCACTGCAATAATCTTGTATTGGTAACGAGGAGGAAATGTTGCAACAAGATAATAAAAGAATGTATTTTTTTTACTTAATTTATTGTGGCCGATCCAAGACCAACAGTGTATGAGATTACCGTATTGAGAAAAGAAAAAAAAAAAGTCAAACTCCTCTGAGCCCTACTTCCCCACCTTTTCATTTTACCATCGCCGCATGAATTCTATTAGTGATGAGACATTGTACTTCAAGACCTTCAAGTTGAAGGATGATGAGTCAACATGAAGGCATGTGTTCCTCACAAGACATTCACAGAGAGTTATTTAACCTAAAGTGGAAGAAAAAATAACAAAAGGTAGAAAAAAAGGGCATCATGCATCCAACTGTTTGATGCCTCTGAAGTTGCCACAAAAACCAAAGAAAGCATCTTCCATTGGGGAAAATTGAGTTTAATCAAAAGAATATTCACATTGAGCAGCAACTCTTTCTTTTGTTTAGGACAAGCAACATGTTTTTCCAATTTAAAGAAGAAGAGGGAAAAAACAATCAAACTTGTTTCTACTGTATTGAAAGAAGAGACTTTAAGTGCAGCTTCCTGAAATCGGGGTGGGAAGAGGAGATATGGGTGACAAGCAAGTACAAATATTTGTCGGCGAAGAAGAAGACTGAAATCTAGACCTTTTCCTTCTTTTGGCTTTGCCCTGCTCCTTTGGTGCTGTCACATGCTTTAAGCCGTCCTTCTCCCTTTCAAATCTATGATTTTTTCTCATGATGTTGTCTTTGTAAGGCACTGCCATGGCGGTTGGCTTCTTTCTAGAGGGCCCCATTAAATTTAACCGGTCTAGTCCTCCCATGGTTCTTCATTGCATATAGAAAGTGTTGGATTCCCATTTTCAGAATGCTGAAAGCAAGAACACCTTGTTCGTGCATGTTCTGAAAGACATAAGGATAAACATTGTAATTTAAAACCACATTCTAAAAAATTCTGGTAAATAAACTGAATGTGGTTTTCAAACTTTTTAGAAGAGCTTTATAAATACAAAGAAAACAATATAAGGTAATGAAAAGGGTGTGAAGTTTTAGAATTAATTGGATTTTAGAAATATAGAATAGCGCAAAATAACATTTCTATTGAATATTATAGTACAATAATTACTGCCTTGTTCATAATAGATAAAAATAGCTTTTTTTCCTCAAAAGAAGAAACCACATCTTCTATTTCAGGAAAGTTTTATAGTGTAATGTAAACTCCTATGTTTTCCTTTAACAAATTTAAGTTATTTGTTACATCTCTAAATTTTAAAATCTTGTTATTCTGATACAACTATATTTTGCTAAGATAAATTTTAAACTTTGTTATTCTGATACAACTATATTTTGCTAAGATAAATTTTAAACTTTGTTATTCTTCATTTATATATGTCAATGACATGATTATTACAAGTAGTAGCAAGATGGACATTGTAAATATTTTTATGGCCCTTTTGCTTTTAGACAAAATAAGTTGGTTGGCTTACCAAAGTTTGAACTTATTGTCATTTTCTTCCCGCTACATGATTTTATTTAATTTTTGTGCACAACAAAGTTGAACAGAAGATAACCCCTATTTGTTTTTCTTTTTTCATTTTTTAATGTCAAAGTAAAGCTTAAAATTAGCTCTGCCTTATACTTTTTTCTATAGAATTGTGTGACTTTTTTTTTATTTGGTCCACATTTGGATAAATCCAGCTGAAGTTGGTTTTGTTGATTATCATTTTTAGGTTTTGATAATGCACATACTTCACAATCCAAGAGGTATCGATCATTTTGTAGTGGTTCAATCTGCTTTCAAGCTTATTATTTTTGCTTTTGGTTGAACATTAATCTTTAACAACTCATTTAGCTACCGTTCACACAACTGTCGCCATCAGTTTTAAAATCTGAAGGGGTCTCCATTTATCTTACTGTTCAGCATGCTGGCGAGTTTGTTCTTACTTTCCCTAGGGCATACCATTCAGGATTTAACTGTGGTTTCAACTGTACTAAGGCAGTCAATATTGCTCCAATTATTGGTTGCCACATGGTCAAAGCACAGTGGAACTTTACTGTGAATAGTGTCGTAAAACATCGATATCACATGATAAATTGCTACTCGGTGCCGCTAACAGAGCAGTTAGGGCTCCTTGGAGGCTGCTGCTACTCACAGAATGCAACAAAGAAAGTCCGAGATGGGAAAGTGCATGCAGGAAGGATGAAATTCTTACAAAATCAGTTAAAGTAATCATGTGTTTATGCATTACATATTTTAGCTACATGAAGTTACTCATTCATCATTGTAAGTTGTAACATTTTTTGTTATTACTCTTTTAGGCATGGGTACAGATGGAGCGAATGAGGACAGAGAAACTTCCTAAACCTTTTGAAGCCAGAAGAATGCATGCAAACTTTGATTTGACTGATGATCAAGAATGCTTTTTATGTTTTTGTGGTTCACATCTCTCAGCGATTGGTTGTGAATGTTCATGGAACCGCTTCTCATGCTTAGATCATGCGAAGCTACTCTGCTAATATGGTCCAAGAAAAAGATATTTTCTCTTCCATTACGATTTGGATGAATTGCATACCCTTGTAAAAGCTTTAGAAGGAAATCTGACCGCTCTGTACGATTGGGCAACTGGAAAGTTGTCCATTGAAGGTTTATCCATGACAACACCCGAGAACTCATCTTGTTTCAAGCCAGAAACAAGTTGCAGTAGTTTCACGAAATCAGGGGAAACATGCTTTGGAACTCTTGCCACCACACAATCAAAGATTGCAGGTAAGTTAGAGCCTGAAGTTGGACTTCTTGGGTGGGCATTCAGTTGACTCAATTGCAACTGATGGCCTTTCTTCAGAAGTGGAAAATAGGAAATCAATGCACTGAAATATCCTTCAAAGGAAGGATCAACTTCTAGTGCAAAGAGTCCAAAAGTCCTTGACATGAACGAAGCATGCAAATCTGAGGAAAATGGTTGTGATACTTCAAGAGCCTTTCAATCAATTTCAGTAGAAAATAGCCACATGGCTTCATATCTTGTCAACAAACTACACATTATGAATTCTTTGGAATTTCCATCAACCACCTACTCTGATAAGTTATTTCAGATTTGTTTCGGTCATCAAGAGTTGAATCTTGGAATGCTTTCACACATTAAGGATGACACTTCTGCAGGTTCAGGGACTAAGGTTAATGCATGCAAAAATTTCCCTGATCTAGGTAGGGAAGGACCTCTTTTAAAGCATAAAAGGAGCACTCCAGATGGATCATGTATTTCTGGAGAGGAGGATAAGAATGTTGTTCATGACCGAAAACAGCAAAAATTGCAAAGCAACAGTTCATCTAATGCAGAGAGCGATAGAAGTAGGCATAGATATAAGGTCAATGAAAAGCAGCTTTCGTTGTCTGAGGATATATACCTCAATAGCTATTTAAGCATAAAATGCATGTCTGCACCTGAGAGCAATGTATCTAATGCTAAAGGGGAAAAAGGTTAGAGTGCTGAAATATTCATTAAATTGACAGAGCATCGTAAAACCATCGATATAGCTTATTCCCAAGAGGAGGATAGTCCATGCTGGGAGCATGTTTCAATGAATGCAAAATCCAGTTCTCTTCTTATAGATGGCAGTCTTTGAGAATGTGCATGTTGTAAAGCAAAAAATGTTGTAAAGCAAAAAAACTGTTTGGAGTCAATCTGCAGCTTTTGAATCCATCTTCTTGTGAATCATTAGATAAAGTGCATATCAAAGAAACTACTTCATGCACATGTACTATAATGAATGAAAACAAATCCAATTCAACTGTGGTGTGTGTCCAGCCTCTGGATCGGATACTTGTACCTTTCATATTGAAAAAGTCATTGCATGAACCTGTGCCAACAGAAATTGGCTCTATTGTTCCTCGAAAGCTATGGTGCAGTAAGGAAGCCATATTTCCTAAAGGTCTGCTTATGTTTTTCTTGTGCTCCAATGATGTCCTTGGTTCACCTTTTGAGTTAATATATGTTGATGATAAAGGGTCACTGTTGCCAACTTTCTGTAGGATATAAGAGTTGTGTCATGTTCTTTGATATACTTGATCCAACACAAATTTGTAGCTATACCTCGAAAGTATTTGATGTTGGACTGCTTGGGCTCATGTTTAAGTAAGCTGGCAACTTATTTGATTGCTAAACTAATTAAGGCATCACATTTTTAAGGCTTATCACTAAGGAAATGGTGGACATTGTCTTCTTAACCTTTAATGGAGTTATCTATGGGAACCACTTTTTCTATGTTCACAATGAGAGCACCGTATACCAGCTTAGTTGCAATGCTTGACATGTTCACAGACTCATCCAAGCTATTGAATCTGTATTCAGGTTTGGAATTGGGAGTAACTATTCAAAGTAGCAGCTCTGTATTTATCCAACTGCCCATGATTCTATAAATAATTTTGTTAGGTAAACCTTATCCCTTCATTAATTATACCAAGTTTGGATAGAACCCAGCTCTTTTTTGGCTAGACCAATGGAAGCTTGAATCTGAATGTATTTGTTTGATTAATTAGGTCACTAATTTTCGTCAAGATTTTCCTTCCTTTCTCAAGTTCCATGTCCTATATTTTGACTGCCATAACCCTGTTGGTGGTCGTTCTTGAAATTTATATACCTGTGAATGTAATATGACAAGTTACAGTTGAGGACGATCCAACTGAAGTCTTTATGCATGCTTCTCCTAGAAAGTGCTGGGACTTGGTGTGTCAGAGGCTTAATGTAGAAATAGAAAAGTTACAAGGCCTCGAAGTGCAGAACCTGCTACCATTGCAACTCCCGGGAAGTCTTGATGGACTTAAGATGTTTGGATTTTCTTCCTTGCAAATTATTGAGGTAAGAATGTCTTCATTCTTCTTTTCCTGTAGCCTTGAAGGATGGAAAGTGCAATATGGAAATTATCAATGACATCTGTATAGGCCATTGGGTAAAGTTTAGCTTAGTGCTTTTGTCAGTATTGGCCAGAGCAGGATTTTTATAGCTGTTATTCTTCCCCCAAGGCCAAATATAATGCTCGCAATTTATTAGGTTCATTGTTACTTTGACTTCATCAGTAAATACCAAATCCATATAAAAATGGGTAGCTAGAGGTAGATACAGGTAACCATACCTATGCTCCATGTATTGAAATATCCAATCGTTTTCCATGGATGGTGTTCCTTTGAATACATGGGACGTATCGGTTTGTCACCTTATTTTTAAAATTCTTGAATTAAGGAATAATTCAAACTAACTTCATTGATTTTAAATATGACAAAAAGAAGGAACATGATAATTATTAGCCTTGCATCGTATTGGCAAGATGGCCGATTCAACACACATCCGCTGATGTGGAACAATATTAATAATTAATAACACTGACCCACGTTCTTCGACCTAAATTTATCATGTCAAGTGATAGAAATATACTTTTTACAAAATGTATTTTACATAGTTTAAAATTTTAATCATTTCAATGTAGAACAAAGAAAATCAACCATATAATAACTTAGTGGATCATCAAAAAAAGGAAAATTTAAAATATGGAATTAAAATGATTCGTAATTTTATTTCTAAAAAATGAATTGATTCAAAGTGAAAAAAATGTGTTAAGTATGCCAACACCATCACATTCTGTAAAAAAGATAGGAGAATTTGGAAAACACCATTTAGTTTCTCCTAAATAATTTTGCCGTTGCCTATTTATTAAAATATATTCTCTGGATCAAATGTTTGTCGGTAATTATGTGTCAAACACATTCATTTATTGCATTTGACAAAAAACTAAAGCAAAGCATTTTCAAAGAAAAAACGTTTTTGGTGCTTTAAATAAATTCCAAAAAAATTTCATTTCCAAGCCTACCTTTTCTATAATTTTAAAAGTGGACCACATCATATTTTTTTAAATAACATGCTTTCGTAAAAACTATCAAATACGGATTTCAATCCAACATCCGCTAATATGGGGAGCCAAGCTGATTTCTTTGTTTTAATATGATCCTCTTATCACAAAATTACTTTTTATGACTTCAGCTAACATTTCACTTTTTAAAATAGGAATTTTACTTCCTGCCTTCATTTTGCCGTTTAAATTAAAAAACACAGTCCTTAGATAAATTGCAATAAGATTGTATTAGTTTGAAATCGTAAGTAAAAAGAAGACCCCAACAAATAATCTACAAATAAGTTTGTGTTATTACTATAAAAAGGTACGGAAGCCAATTACCGTGAATCATGAATTGCATCACATTTTCATAGTCAAAACTTTGTTCAAAATAGAAGGAATTTAGTTCAAATTAGATCCACATGAGAAACCTTAGGCTGTGTTTGATTACTTTGGATCTCGGAGCCTTGAGGTGCTTCAACTGCAATATATGTAGAAGAAGCTGGTACGCAGAACTTGTGGAAGGGCCTATCAAATCATCCCTCCCTTGCAGCTTGGATGATCGGCTTTCCTGTACCTATCGCATAGTCGTTTCCCGAGCAGATAGCACGCACCACCTTGCCAAAAGAAAAAGATAGAACATGAGACTTCGGGAACTCAAGCCCCTTCATTCGGAGGTAACCACAGACTCGAGGATCACTCGTGCTGGCTCGAATTCCTAAAGAATTGCTATTTTGTTTTGTCTTTTCAAAAGTACTAGTGACATACAATTTTTGGTATCCAGCCCTAGATCTAGTTGAAGAAGCACTAGTTTACCCAGTACTTTCCAATGCTACAAGGCTACGAGAGGACCGAGCGAAAATGACCGAACAATTTTCAGGTCTCTTCCACGAATGGAAAAAGATGGTGAGTGGATTCCACGTGCTCTACCGGAGGCCTGCGTCAGAGAAAGGTCCTTTTGGCAGAGAAAGATGTATCGACGGAAACTTCGATGAAGAGCTTGAAACAACAAACATTGCTTTGGAACCTCTCCACAGCTCCCATTCTCCGAAGATCAAAATTGGGGTTCCCAATGCTTGGCTTCCGAAACAAAGGCTTTGAAGACATAGATTCAAGAAAAGTTTTCGCGGAAGGCCCGGGCCGCGTTAGAGGGGTTTTCTGTTTCGCAAAGTGGTCAAAGACAGAGGGCAGCATTTTCTTCTCTTCGCGAGAACTTCTGTATCGAAGTCAAGCACGAGAGGTATCAAACTTTCCTGCATGAGCTACTGCTCAAGTCGAGCTCTAGTTAAGTCAGGCATCCAGCATGAGCGTCCCGCAAAGCCCGTTGGATTGGATAGTCTCATTGGTCTATTGGGTCGGAAGGTCTTGCTTCCTATTTGTTAATTAATTTCTGGTCCACACGACTTCGGGCAGATAAAGCAGCTACTAAAGCTATGCCTGTCAATCGAGTAGGTGATTTTGGATAGTTTTGAACTACCGCGGACTTGTTTCATAGCTCTCAGCCAGACAAATGATGATTGAGACGAGATTCGGCCATGGTTGGATCTACTCAGAAGATCCACGACAAAACAAACCGTGCATCTCTAATCCACAAATTTCAAATCTGTGTGGAGTGAAATCCATGGATTAGAAATCGAGCCACCCCCATCTGATCACTTGCGTGGATCTAACATTATCGACCCATCTCCTACCATGGCCCTTTCTCTCCATCTAAAACCAACTAGAAGATATGATTCTCAAAATCTTTCAAAAAGCAATTGTAACTATCGACTGTCCATGGCCCTTTCTCTCCACCAAAGAACACTACGAAAATAAACTGTTGGCAATGCAATGGTTTCAGAAATAGCTTTTGAGAGAGAGAAAGAGAGAGATGTTGAAGCTCAGTCGATGGAGATGGAAGCTCAGTCGAAAGAGAGAGATGTTGAAGCTCAGTTGATGAGCCTGAGGATTTCAAGAAAGAGAAATAAAAACCATCGGCACTGTTGATGATTTCAGACAGAGAGGGAGAGAAGGAGAGGGAGAGGTATAGAGGAGGGGAAAGGGAGAGGGATAGAGGGAGGGAGGGAGGGAGGGAGACGGGGAGAGGGAGGGAGGTGACTTGTCTGACCATCTCCGAGTATATCTGCAGACACTTGAAAAGAGAGAACTCACCCACAAAAGATGCCCTTCCTCTGTGATGATGAAGAGGAGATCAGTAAAAAAAAAAAAAAAAAAAAACTCAGCCATAGAAGATGCTCTTTGCTTATGATGACGAGGAGATCGGGGAAAAAAAAATGACACTGCCATGGTCAGGTCCGAGAGAGAGAGAGAGAGGACAAGGATGCAAGCTTTGCATTACCAAACACGGTTTATAGAGGGTGAACAACGAGCTGAGCATGGCTCGTTAAACCTCGACTTAAAATCGAGTTTGAGCCAACTATTTTAACAAACGAGCCAAACTCGAGCTCATTTTTCAACTCTTTTTTTAGTCAAGCCGAGTTCAAATTCATTGAACTCGAATATTTA
The DNA here is from genome assembly GCF_008831285.2 of Nymphaea colorata. Classification (NCBI taxonomy): domain Eukaryota; kingdom Viridiplantae; phylum Streptophyta; class Magnoliopsida; order Nymphaeales; family Nymphaeaceae; genus Nymphaea; species Nymphaea colorata. The sequence goes on from NC_045150.1 coordinate 13,880,150, forward strand.
AGCTCGACTCGCCTCGAGCAAAAGTAGTAGTTATTCTGTTTTTTCCATTTCACGTTTCATGCCATCCCGTGGTTCTCTCTCTTCTCTTTCTTCTTCAATGCCTAATCCAAATGAAAAGCGTCTCATCCAAATGCCCAATACCACCATTGCCCTTCTCATTTGCTGCTGCAAAGCCTGTCAAGGTACGCCTCTCTCTCCCCCTCCCTCTCTCTAACTCTAAGTCGAGGGTCGCTCATTGGAGCTAGGGTTTCTTCAAAACCCATGCTCCAACAAACGTGGATTCAGAACACCTTCGCTCACAGCGAGTGAGGGATGAAACCCTCATTCACTGGAGCTTCGGAATCGAAAACCCTCATTCGCTGGAGCAAGCATTTCTTTCTTCAAAACCGTGCTCCAACAAGCGAGGGTTTCAAAACACCGGCATTCGCAACGAGTGAGGGTTGAAACCCTTGCTCAGCAAAGCAAAGGGTTTGAAATCAATCTGAAAACCTCACACAGCAAGGGGTTTCAGATTAATCAGAAACCCTCGCTCAGCAAAGGGTGCCACTGGAGCGAGGGCTTTCAGGTTCATGAAGCCCTCGTTCCAGCAAGCGATCTGAAACCTTCATTCAGCGCTGAGCAAGAGCGAGAGTTCCTTGAAAACCCTGAACATAAAATCCAAATATCTCATATGATTTCTCTTTTTCTGCATATACTCTGCTTCATCTATTCCATAGCAGCAGCATGCTTGCTGCCACATTTTGCCATAGCATATAAACGACACACTTATATACTAGTTAAATGAGCTCGAGCTCTGACACGCTTGATTGAGCCGAGCTCAAGTTGACATTATATAACTTGGTTCGAGCTCGAGTTGTGCAATATAGAAGGCGAGCGGTTTCATGTTCACCCATACTAGAAACCGCACTTTTGAAATCCTTCGATCTAAGATCCAAGTATTAAAAATCAACTCCGGACTTTTAAATCTGAAACTATCAAATGGAACCTAGATTCAAATATGAGCTCAAAATTGCTTTGCTTAATAAACGGCTGGGAAGAGCAGTCTCTCAATTTGTTCAACAGAATTAAAAGAATGTACAGAAAAAATAACCAACACGGACACCTTTAAGGAGTCGACCATTCAACAGAGGATGCAAATCAATGCAGCGATGCGAGACTTTCACTACCTCAAACGCAGGATTGCAATGCACCAGAACAAAAATCTTCCTTGAAAAAACATGATGCCCAGATCCATGAGGCACTTAATCAACCTCTTTCATGCAGTGACACCATGCATTCCTTCAGCCTATTGGAGCTGCTGAAATGCCAACCACTCCATTAAATCAGGGTAGGCTACAAAGAATTCCAAATTAGATCTCCTTGGCACCCTAACATAGTCTAACAAGGATATAACAAACTCCAGAATAAAAAACCCGCATCCACGCTTTTTCACCCAGTACCCTACCTTACGAGAGTCTCCAATCCATCTGCAGGCAGAGTGTATGATCAGACTGAAACCATCAAATGATGGCTAAGGATCATGATGAATGCCAGAATCCAACCAAGCCAAAATCTCCTACTTACTCGCCAACCCCCAACACACATTTATCATCAATTGTTTAACAATCTTCCCACAAAGGTTTGCATTGAACATATTTCTGCACTACATCCCCATCATGGACTCCTTTATTCCTTCATAGCCAGAGCTTCCAGATAAGCTTTGGAAAGCATAAACACCATCCCCTTCTAGCTAAATTTAATGCCCCAGCACCAGGAGTCATAAGGACTATTGTAGACTGTTTGAATTTCACCATTACATTAAACTTGCAACCGATGACTTTCCTGATGGATCACGCCAAAGACCAATGAATGAACACATGGGCTATCAATTCCTCTTCCTTCTCACAAAGAGGACACCGATTGGCAAGGGGGGACTTCAAAATTTTCTATGCAATCTTGGGTGAGAGTCCCGCCTTTCAGAGCAATATACGATGTCCACTTTGTGCACTCCATTGAGTCATTTCTATATACTATGGCTCCCCTCACATCCTCACAATCTTCACTTTAATGCCTTCATATATATACACTCAATTCAGAGTTTCAGATTACTCACAACCGAATCAGACCATAACAAAGTGTCTCTATTTGTTACCAAACGAACACTTCTCATGGCTAAAGGAATCCAAAGACCCAAAAACCTTCCACATCCCAAGAATTCTATGAGTGAATCACCCCCACCAGCTTCTGCTTATAGTTCACAGATGTTGGAGGTTCCAAGCATTGAAAAAATTACCACAGCAGACCCCAACCGAACTGTTCTGGTCAGAGGTTAATCACTTTCTAAGAGACAAGATGAGAAATTTCCTCCCATCCCCACATGAGACCTGCAACCAAAGGCTATGGTTGCACAAATACTTCTGTCAACACAAGTAGCACCATAAGGAGCCCATTAACTTGGCTTGAGTGTCAACTAGAACATCCAAGCATAATTAAGGCTACTCAAATCTTTCAAACCAGCCCCATCCTCCTGTAAAGGTAAGCACAGGGAGAACCACCTCACTGCATGATCATGCCTCCCATCTGTTGAATCACCCCAAATGAACCTACTACTGGTTCTCTGGGTGTCGTCTAATTAGGCCATTAGTTATACCAATTGTCCTAGTTTATGAACTTTCTATAGCATGAACCAAACTGTGCTAAGAGTTGGTTAAAAATGACTATTTTACCCTTCTTAAATGGGATATTTAACTGATTCTTCCAAAAGAATTTCAAATATAAGGGCCATGAACTACACCAAAGCAAATCATACATCTTAGGTATCTAACTCCATTACCTATATCACTCAAGTCATCATCACATAGAAAATGAACATTTTGCTCCCGATCAACTCATTGTATCCATTTTCTCTGGCTTTGCAAATAACTATGGAAGTCCTGGGAATTGTATTACTAAGCAATTGGGGTTATTTCCATTTGTATAAGTCAATGGAAACACCCAACCAAGTTTATTAGCTTACATTTGGTCAGAAATGATCTAGAACTAGGTAATTTCCCTCATTTTTTAATCATTTATTGCCATCAAAACACATGCAGACTTGACTAGACCCACGATAAGATCTCCTCAGCATAAGCATATTATCTCCAGCTCCATTTCCATTTTTGAAGTCTCATTCTAGTGTTAGGACAATCATTTTAAGAAATGATACCTTGTTTTTCCCATTTCCTCATGTATGATCATCATTTTCCACTCATTCGAGTGAGTTAGACCAAATTGAGTTACGATCAGATTCTTAAGTGCATGAACTGACTATTCTTGCTTTCAATTCAGTAATTCTGTTTTAGATTGAGCACACATTGAAGATTTTCAGTCGCTCATGGAGTGTTCATATCTAGACATTGTCATAGTAACTTTTGAACTGATTTTTGAGAGATATGGAATGCCAATTTTCAATTTGAGAACACAGATTGATTAAAATGTCACTTAATGAGAGTACCAGTGTGCTTAGTGCTCCTACACAAGCTCAAAATCTCTGTTTCCCATTATACCCTTACCATTTCCATTTACATGTTCAAATACAATTTAGTCAATTTTTGAAAATGTGATTTTCCAAAGGCAAATTGAGTAACCTTTTAGTGAAATTTGGCATGCCCACAAATTGAACCTCAAAAGCACCTCAGGAAGTCTTTTTAACTCTCAAAAATTTTCACCATGACCAAATGACCATTTACCTCATACATGGAGGTTTTGAACTGTGCTTTAAAAAACTGATTTCAAATGTAGGAGCCCACCATAGAAAACCAGGGTCAAACTTACCCTATCTAGACATCTAATACCTAGACTAGGATCACCTAAGTTGTCGCAACCATGTCAAATGACCATTTTGTCCTTAATGTAAGAAATCTTAGAAATCTTAGTAATGATTTAAAACAAACATAAATCGTGTAATTCTTAGCTCTACAAGTCTCTAAGAGTAGTTAAAGTCATCTCACTAACCATTTTACCAGTTTAAGTCAGCTTTCCTATAAGTCAGCTTACCAGAACCGAGAACTACAATTTTTAGATCGACTATATATCATTAAGTCTAACCAAATTCAGGATAGGTTTGCTTTAGTGGAAAACATTTATTATTTTACTTACTTTGAGTTACCAAGCTCAGATTTGATTTTCAAGTTATTTGCAGATTTCCACTAGGCCACTCTCTGACCTATTTAGCATTGTTCGAATTAAGTTATAGTGCACCAAGTTGAGTTAGCTCAAACCAAACTAGAATCATATTTATCATTTATAAATTTATCCTCCCTTAGTTTGGTTTGAGTTTATTCATCTTGGGTTTGAGTTCAATTTTGTTCCAAAGGTCTGAACTTCACTCTCTATTTTTTTTTAAGGCGTTTGAGCTCAACCTAGTGGAGTGAGCTGAAACCGAGCTAGATCATGTTTATCATGTATAAATCTATCTTCTTTAGTTGGTTTGAGTCTCATTTATGAAGCCATATTAGTTCATTTTAGTTG